>NW_012150507.1:243021-244833 GCF_000956105.1 Propithecus coquereli
AGGAAAACTCTAATAGCCAAATAGAAAATTATTCAAAGGTTACAACATGTCTTACAAAAGAAAAAATAAGCCAATAAAATATAAGTCATATTCAATCTCTGCATAACACAAAATTTTGAAACAAGTTTTTAACAAGATACTATTTCTCACCAAGCATATTGTTTAACTTAAAATATATATCATCCTGCTGAGAGCACAGAGAAAAAGCCACTCATTCACTATTGCTTAAAATATAAATTTGTACAAATTTTATGTAACAAAATGACAATTGTGCATCAATGTTCAAAAATATTCCATATACTTTGAAATAGTAAATTAATACATAAAAGCCAGCTTGGTGAAAATACTCAGAGCTATGGTCAGATATGTACATACAGCTCTCAAGATACATCAGTGAAGAAAACAAAGATGTCCACTTTCATGAAAGTGAAGATGCTTACTACATTCTAATGGGGCAAGGGGACATAGACAGCACACATGTAGAATGTTAGAAGATGATACATTTTATGGACCCCCAAAATGAAAGAGCTGAGCAATGTCGGATCAGTTCATGTGGATGGCTTGGCTGGAAAAGCTCAAGTGTGGAAGCAATTGTCATATAAAATGGGATGATCAGCATAGGTAGGGCTGGTTAATAAAGGGCTTAAACATAGTGAAGGAATTATCTTCAGTAATTCTGAAAGAAAAGAAACACAGCGAAGAGAGATCAGCCACTGAATGTAAAGACTCTAGGGTGGATGCGTATCTGACATGTTCAAAAAATGCTAGGTGACCGATGTGGCCTGAATGGAAGGAGCAGAAGAAGCTTTCTGAAAATGAAGCCAAAGAAGTAATGTGTATGTATTGTGTTTGTGTGTAGATTTTGTGGGGCCACACAAGCACCTGACCGATGAGTAAAAACCAGCTAATCAAAATGGTGGTGGGAATGGACATTGAGGGATAAGTGAGAGTGATAAAAAATGAGCTAAGCTAGGTAAGAGATGAATTTGTGAAGAGTCTGGTAGGTAGGGGTCCTGGTCTGCTAGGGGCTTAAAACCAAAGAGTGCTGGTAAGTCTAATTATGCAGTAATATATAAAAGTATTAATGCAAAAAAAAAAAAAAAGGAAGAAATCCAGACCAGTATCTGAATGCAAGTATAGAAAGGAGGAGAGGTTGAGAGGTTGGGTTGAATTGAAGGATGATATTGGAAACTTGGACTATGAGTGGTTTCAGAAGCCTTATTTAGTAAAATAAGAATGCTACCTTATGGATTTTAAACACAGGAATAAAATGACCAAGTTTGATATTTAGGAATATTACTTCTTTAACTATAAGAAGAATGAATTATAAAGGGGAAAACATAGCTAACATGAAACTGATTCCAAACTGTCACTGGAATAACCCAAGCTTGAGATAATGGTAATCTGAATGTGTGGCAGAAAAGACGAAAAGCAACTTAAGAAACAGAAATGGCAGTATTTGATGATGAACTGGATGCAGAAGACAAAGAGGAGGAAAGAGACATGGTGGCTCCTAGGTTTCTAGCTGTGGTGTTTAGGTGGGTAGCGGTATCCAACACTCAATCCTGGAAATACAAAGCAGTTTCCAGGGGAGAAGGAATAGGATTTCAGTTTTGGGCAATCTAAGATTAAATTTTCCATAGTTCATCCCCCTGGAAATATCCAGTAGGCAGTTGGATATGTAAATATGACCTTCAGCAGAGGAATTTGGGAAGAAGTAAGAACTTGGGAGGTACTGGGATCAGGTACGATTATAGGACACTAGTGGCCTATAATATATTATTGCATAATTTCAGAAATAAAAATATTTCT
>NW_012150507.1:246292-247614 GCF_000956105.1 Propithecus coquereli
TGATATAGAAAGGAGAGACAAAGGACATCTACTGTGAGAAGACATGCTTTCCTCTGTAATATTTCCATACTGTACTCAAATTTTCCTTACTGACCTATTGAGATACAGCATTCATGAATTTATCTGATTTTTTTTCCCTGAGTGAGTAAACTGTAAGACATTTATAAAGAAAAGAAATTAAGAGAGATCTTTAATATTAGGAACATTGGATTAAATGCCACCTTTGGTAAGATGCTAATAAAATTGAAAAGTTGCTGTAGGGATAGTTCTTGGAATATAGCTAGCATTTCTCAAACATGATGCAAGTTGGGTTGTGAGAATTATGTCTCTATTTATTCAGAAAACTCCGATCTGGTTGTTTTATTATTCTAATGTTTGAAGATAAGGTTTAGAGTTTAAGTAATATCCACAAATTTATGCAGTTGGTTAATGACAGAGAAAAGAGTTGAATCACCATTGCTATACTGCCACTAGGGACTAACAGCACAATCGGAGCTACATGAGAGCCTAGGATAAAAAAATATAATAATAATAAGATAAATTTCTGCCAATAGAGAAGCAAAATACATTCTGGTCACATAGGGTGGAGACCTATGGTCTCCGTTAGGAGACCAACAGAAGAACAATTAAAGCCATGCAGTGGCTGCTGACATCAATGGCTGCTGACATCTCTCATGAACAAGAGCAAGGATATATACACCATGCTTTCTTCCTGTCAGAAAAAGAATGGATTTAAAGAATTTGGATCTCAATGATTCTTCTAACAAAGATTTGAAGCTAGACATGAATCTGGTGACATAGGGCATCTTTGTTTTTTCTCATGAGCTGGCAGATAGAAACTAAGAAGGCTCTGGATGTAGAATGAAGGAACTAGGTAAGATCAAACCTGAAAGGGATTGGTGAGAGGTTGATAGAGATTGGAGAGGAATGAGAATTGATTGCAGTTGTAACTGAAAATTGTGGCTGGAGTAGTGACTGGAGGAACACGAACTCTGAAGTAGCAGCTGAAGAGAAAAGGAAATGATCTGGTATGTTGTTGGAGGATCTGGAGTGAAGAATGAGAACTCTCTTGGGCAGGGGCGTAGGGTGCATGTCGGGGACAGAATGGCTTTCCTCTCTTGTTCCCTGACATATGCACCAGTTCCATTTTTTTTTCAATCTCCTTTTTTTCCATTATGCCAATTATGGCAGTCAAAGGAACATGGCTTTGAAGTCAGTCCAGGTATGAATCTACCTGTGCCTACTACCAACTGTAATTTTGAGTAGTTTACTACCAGAGTCTCTGTTTCCTCATTTATAAAATGGTGATAATGAAATATCCA
>NW_012150507.1:261439-262918 GCF_000956105.1 Propithecus coquereli
TATCTATTGATAAGTAAATCTATTGATTGATTTATTATTTCTAAACAGTTGTTTCAAATATTTGCATTCTCTTCCAGCCTCCCTGTGCCTTCCTCTTTATCAGCATTCTTACTAAGGTGCTTTGCTTCTTTCTTTTCCAGAAATAGAATCCAAGAAATAGATAAAATGCGATCAATTCCCAGTTCGCCCCTGCCCATATTCTCTCCTCCAATACACACCTGTTACTTCTGCCACTGACATAAGCATCGTTATTAAACTGTTTGCCCAACTTTTCTTATTCTTACTCTTTACTCAGGAACAGATGAGTCTCTCCTTTTATCCAACTTTGATCAATGTATCATTTCTCTATCTTTTCTCTAAAATAGATTTCATCCTTTCCTAAGTACTCATGACATTTCTCCATCAGTCATCCTTCACCTAGCCCATCTCACTGACTTTGCCCTCTAAACTAGCTCTATATTCCATGTAGAAGCATGTTCAAGGCTTTTCCATCTTAAACAGAAAATCCTCCTTCAGATTGCCCTCTCTACCCAAATATTGCCTTCCCTGTGTTTATGAATCTACTTTTGCTATATAAACCCTTTCTCTCCTGAACTTAGCAAGATTTGGCTTCTGCTTCCTCCACGTCATTAAACCAAAGTAATAATTGAATAACACTCAGAATCTGAATATGAAAATTAGAAATTAACATGTATTTCCCAGAATTTTACAATATTATTTGATATACATATTTTGGAAATAACTTTTATATATTCAAGATAACTGATATTTGGTAAGTCTTGTCATGTCAAACCTTATCCACAATCGGTATCAATGTTATCTTTTAATCTGTCACAATTTTCCACAAAGTGATGGAAACACATAATACTCTATGAGTACATCATAATTATGCAATCAGTTGAAACACTCAAAACAACAAATTTGACATTTTTTCAGGGGCCTTTAATTTACCGTCTGTTCCCAGGTCTTCACACTGTCCAAACCTTTGCTACTTGATCATAGATTTACTAGTTACTCACTAATTCACTTTGTAAATTGCTTAACTTTCCAGAACTTTTTAAATCTCCTGTATGCCTTATTGTTCACTCATGAATTTATTTTGTAAATATTTTATGGATGTGTTTTGTAATTACACATGTGCTATACCATGGCACATGTTCTGTTGAATAATGTGATTCCAATGCTTTGTGTCTTTTATTTTAGCTGAGAAGATCAATGAAGAGCAAATGAGAAAAACAATATGTGCAAGGGAGTTATAGATTAAAATTGTATATTTTGAAGAAATGATGCAGGGCTTGTATAAGAAGTTGAAAGGGAATGTTAAAAGCTAGCTCAAGTTCTTTATTTTTCATTAATCCAAGATCTGACATAGTCCTATTAAGTTATTAATAAGCACTACCTACAGTAAATGTAATGTTATGTTGACACTTATAAAATTTTGTCAGAACGTGCAAATATATAACCAAGTATAACAAACCA
>NW_012150507.1:265003-266134 GCF_000956105.1 Propithecus coquereli
TTTCTTATTTTAAAATTAACATTTTCCAGCTAAGACATTCTACCTAAGTCTAGCTCTGGCCAAACTTCAAAGATTAAGACAAGCAGAAGATTGTACCATTACCTGGTGGATTTTGACAATACAAAGAATTAATAGTTTGGGTAAATTATTGATTAATTCATTTGTAATAATTTTCCAATATTCTGTGAACAAAGTTGAAATTATGGAAATGTGCTTTTTAAAGATAAAATGCTTACAAAGTATTCTTATGTAGAAACAAACAATAATCATGTCTAAAATTAGTGGGTAATATGTGGCATGTAAACATACAGCTGTAGGACTTGTGGATTAGGTGAATGACTATTATATCTGGTAGAACTAACTGATAAATTATCAACTTGTTATTTTACAATGTAGATTCAATAACCCATAATGCTTGTTTAAAATAGGATTGTATTTGTGCAATAACTTATCTCATCTTAACCCATAACCTCACCATTATCATTCACCATGGCAATATAGATTACAAGTTTGTACAATCATGAAAAGAATCCTAATATTAATAGCTTGAGTCTATTAACCTTAATTCAATATGTTAGGGGATGTAAATCATTTCACTTGAGGAAAATAATATCTGTTGATAATGTTCTGGTAAGCTAACTCACATTTTTGCTTAGTAATTCTCAGCAAGAGGTGACATGAGTTTCTCTCCAATTTATTAACATTCCTAGTGACACTTTTTCTAGAATTTAACAAAATTCACATCAATAAATGTACCATTCCTCTTTTGACAATTTTCCTTCTACTTATCTCACTGTCTATCCTAGTAGTTACTGTAAAATAAAATCAAATGTGACAAGAGAGAGTAAAATATCATGAATTAATGACCAGCAATATTATGCAAAGTTTGATAAGCAGATTCAAACTTCAATAGGTGACAGCTCAAATAATGACTGAGTGGGCAGCAGAAGCAAAATGATGGTAGATTGTAGTCTTCCCAGGGGCAATATCTACTTTTAAAGAGAAAGGATACTAAACAATCCTGATTCTACTATATTGTATTTGAGAGAAAATCATATTTTATTTACCATTATATCTCCAAGGTTTAGGACAGAAGGAATGTTCAAACAATAGCTTTATTTTTTATTTTTT
>NW_012150507.1:268574-269407 GCF_000956105.1 Propithecus coquereli
CAAGAGAGGGATATTAAGGGTGTCCAAATGGGGACAGACGAGATCAAACTCTCGCTCTTTGCCGATGGTATGATATTATATCTAGAAAACCCCAATAGCTTTATTTTAAATAGCTAATTTAATGCTATCTCCCTGTTGTGTTTCTTTTCATAAGAAGAAGATATTAAAATATCTGAAAACTCTTCTGAAACTGAAATTTCACATTTTTTGTTAGCATAGTGTTATGGTATGCCCACATTTCCTAGCCTTTTATTATGTTCTCCTTTACCTCATTCCCTAATGATTTTAATTGCTGGAATTGCCTACTCAATCAAATTGTAAATTTCAGGATAGAAATTGTGTTTTATTAGACTTTTCTCTTTCCCGTATTGTTTGACACAGTGGGGAGCATGAAGTTTGGCTTGGGCACATTAGGAACTTAGAATGACAATACATTGTTTGTATTATACTAATGATAATGTCAACCTCAGGACTCCCATGCAAAATGCCATGTCCTTTACTGTTTACCAGTCACAGTTAGATTATTATTTGAACAACCTCTTCAAGATTCAGAAGGATTCACAAATTAAAATCCAAATGCAAAGAAAGGATTTTGCTGTATCTATACTTTATCCTTAAAAATGATAAAATGAAGACTTCTGATAAATAGATGAACTGAAATTGATGTTGGGTTAAACTTGTATAAATGAAGATAATCTAAGAAGAAAAAAAAAGATAGAGGATGTGAACAAGGAAAATAGCAAAGAAGAAGCTAGACTGGCTGTAAAAAAATGAAAAGAGGTTCAATATTGCTAGAAATCAAGAAATACAAATTCAGGTGTCTTTTTTATAGA
>NW_012150507.1:270261-271739 GCF_000956105.1 Propithecus coquereli
GAAGCCCTGGCATATGGCAATCACTCAATAAATATCAACCAACAATAATGATAAATCATTGTACTGCTATGAGATTAGCCACAAGAATAATAACAATAATAATAATAATAATGATAAAACCTTGCTAAATAAAAAAAATAATAAATACAAGAGAATGTTGGCTCAAGATGAATTTTTATGTTCCTGCATGTGAAAATAATTTGGCAATTTTTAAAGTAGAAATTTGTCAAAATATGTATAAACACTTATATTGCAGTATTGTTTATATCAATAAAAACTGGAAACAACACATGCTGGTATATAGTTTTTGGACTATATGTAATGGAATATAACACAATAATTAAAATGAATAAACAAGTAAATAAATGGGAAGAATCATTTATCTCTTTTTTCTTACCTCAACTTATTTTAGGTTAAAATATTTGATGAAATGTTAGGTATTCATGAGTAAATGAAGAAAGAGCACATGAATTAAAGGATCACTGTTTTGCAACCTTTAATGAAATAATGGATTTAAGCAGTGGGTGCTGACATCACAAAGAGGAAAAACATGTTTCTTCTGATGTAAGCACACTATACTATCTATGATGTAGTCTTGCCAAAATATCAAACCTGAATATCACTACCAACTTACAGTAAATAAAGGGAAAGGGGAATATTATACATTTTAAAGTTAGCAAACTTCAGACTTTGGGAAACTCTAAAGGTGAATAAGTAGGTTTCTCCAACAAATAAATAGCAGGAAAGGAAAAAAGAGACAGAAACGGAGACACAGAGAGATAGAGTCAGATATTGATTTTAGATCTTTATTTAGATTAAATGGTATTTAAGAGACATCTTTATTTAATTCTGATTAGAAAAAAACTTTACTTTTTTTTAAAGAATAAAATGCAGTCAGAAAAATTTAATCAATGAATATTTGATGGAAATAAAGAAATACTCTTAACTATTTTAGGTATGATAATATTTTTATATTTTTAAAGATCCTGTTGTTTCTACAGTTATATATTCAAATGTTTAGTAATTAAATGATATTCTATCGGGGATTTTTTTTCATAATCATGTGGGGAGGTAATGTTTTATATAGATGAAAGAAGAACATCCTCATGCTGAAAAATATTAAACCTGGAGGAGGGTTATTATATCATTCTTTCTATTTTTGAATAGATACCAAATTTTTCATTAAAAAATATCTTAAGTTGATGCATATGTTTTTAGTAAAAAAATTAAAATGCCAACTAGAAAAGTACACATGTGGAAGGTTAGTGAATTATTACCTATATTTTTCAACATATAAATGTATTTATATGTGCATATGTAAATATGTATACATATACATGTTAAAGGAAATCAACAAAAATTTAACATTTTCACATACTGGTTTTAATTTTCATCAATCTGATGTGACTGTTTATTGAGCATCTAGCAGAAATAAGGAACATTAGCTAATTAAGCTTGCTTCAATATATTACTGTCAA
>NW_012150507.1:272599-277824 GCF_000956105.1 Propithecus coquereli
AGAAACATCTTTAAAATATTTATAACAAAAATGTTACACATTTAGTGGCTTCAAAACTGCAAACTAATGGTGCCATTTCTCAATGAAAAAATATTACTAATGTCGCCATCAATGGTACAGAGATACACTATTACTAATAAGAATTCACACTTGCAACAGTAACTCAAGCATTACAAAAGCGATCCCTGTAACCAAAAATACTTGTACCATCATAATACTTTGAAATAAAAAAAAGGATTCAGGGTTCCATTAGTCCTGAGATTAGAGAGATAGAATAAAAAATTAATTTATAGAGGGAATGTTTCATAGCAAGTCAATTACAACAGAGGTTGTGTCATACAGCTTTTTTTTTTAATAGAGCATAGACATTAGCACGATTTACATCATTAAACAAAAACTAAGAAGGAAATCTAGATTTCACATTAACATGGACCACACTGAATTGAATGACTGCTCAGCTTATGTGGCGTGGCGCTCCATAGTCTCTGCCCTTTTCCTTCCCTTTCCATCTTGCCTATTTATTGGAGAGGAACACAGCCAAGTTCCAATTCATCATCGCTACACAGCTTCCCTGCGATGCTGCCACTGGCACTAACTCCCTCCATCTGGCCCTAGTCTGAGCATGGTTTCCTCCACAACTGTTGCCAGTCTGTTGCCATGGCAGCAGCTAAGAGGGCTACAACAGGATGGGAAAAGAATAAGAGCACACTCCATTTCCATGATCCTTGTTGAGATTTTGAAATGGTTCCAAGCTCCCACTGAAAATGTGATGAAAAAATAACAGCTTCACAAAAGATACCCACATTACAGAAACACCTTTTTCAAAGGGAGATAAATGTGTATTAGTGAAAAACATTCAACCCAGCAAACTGAGAATGAGAAAGCATCCTCACATGCTCAGAAGGTGACCCATGGATTACATGGTTATCAGGGATGAAAGTGATAAAGGAGGGTTTTCAGGTCTTTATTAATGGAAGATTAGAAAGACAAGCTATAAGCAAAAGTGTTAGATCAATGTTTGAAAATTACTCTTAAGTAAGAATAATGTACTCATTCCATAAATGGCTCATTCCATTAATGTTTGAATAAATATAAAGCAAGTACTTTCCAGCTACTTTATTTAATTTCATGTTAAAAATCACAATTACCAATTCTTTAATTCCTGACTTAAATAGGACCTATTATATGTCTTTATATGTTTGCAGAACTATATCTCATCAGAATTTCACCAAAATCTTATTTTAATTCTATAAAATCAGAAGTTGATAAGGGGTATATAAAAACATTTTATGTGGAAAGACAACTTAAAGCACTGAAAATCAAAAGGACGACAGAAATCAATGAATTCTAATTTGAGTTTAAAAGAGACTACTCTCAAAGCTTTAAGGATGTAGAACTATTACTAATTCTTAAGGTTCATGTGATGAGTACAGAGTTGGAAATGTGTCCTAAAAGGTCATCTTGTCCTTTTTCAACCTCCAAGTAAGACTACAGAAAAATACCAGACAAAGGCTGCCGTGTCCTACTTTAGGAAGTTATAGAAAGTCAGATTATACAACCTGTTTTACAATCCAGACTAATCTCTACATTCATAATTTTCACCTTTTTGTAATTTAAGTAACAGAATGACAGTTAATCAAATTTTCCTCAAATAATCAGCTTCTATAGTCAAACATTATACATAGACTTTTCTGGGAAAAATTAGGTAAAGAAAGACAAGAATTATGTTCTAACAATCACATCATTGAAAAACTTCAAAACACAGGGTAGTGTCATTCAAAGTCAGACTTTCTTACATAGCATATCTGTGATTTAATAGCAACCAATAATAAAAATCTTACTAATAAAAAAGGTTGTTTTTAATGGATGATGGGTAAACTCGAGACAGAGAATACAAGTAGGCTGTGCTGCAGTATGTATTTTGAGAAACTAAGAGATAAAACCACAAAACCTGTGCACAAGGCCAAGGGCTGGGCCTGGGCTGAAGCTTTTTGAAAGTCAAACAAGCTAAGACTGATGAAAAAATGGTTTTTATCATCATTCTTATTTTCCATGGTTTAATTTTTCCTAGAATTCAGTCTACTTTTAAAAAATACCACTATTTTATTCCGTCAAATCTGCAAATATTTACTAAATGCCCACCCTGCCCAAAGCACATGGGTAAAATAAATGTTTTACTTGCTTGTAAGATCTTTAAACATGACTAACACACAACATGTTTTCTTCTTTGAGCCTTACAGAAGATTACTATTAATGTAAATATTTAACATGTCAGCATTGTATCATTTTCTACTAAATTGTAACTATGTTTGAGGACACTTCCACCCAAACAACAAAGATGAGATTACCACACAGTAAATGTGATATCCCCAAGATGAAAGTAATTCAAGAGATTTGGCTGTGCCAGGAAGTAAGGCATATTTAAGCTTTTGGGGTTACATAGTACTGTATGATAAAGTACATCATATTGTGTGTTAAACTTACAAATTCAAATATACATGCTCACAGGCATGTAGAGAAGAAAAAAGAAGAAAGCATTTGAACAGTCCAGAAGACGTCAATAACCACCACATTCTCAGCCTGTGTGCTGCAGATAGAGCAGGAACTGCACTCAAAAAAGTTCAGATTCTTCCTTCTCAGTTTTTGTGTTCCTCTTTTAGTCGGAGCATCTCAGTGGGCCATGTGTGATTCTAATGTTTAAAGACAGGGCTTCTTTTAAAGTGCCCTCAAAATGCAAGCTAATTATGTCGTCTCATGTTCAACTAAAAGAAAGTGATATATTCTAACTTGAGAGAAAAAACTGGCTATGTTGGAGCTATAGACAGTTATCTCCACTATGCTGCTGTTATGAGGATTTTCAAGAATTTGTTCCAGTATAATGTGATACATTTTAGAATCTAAAGAAAATCATTGAAATGAGTTTTGTTGTGGAACAGTTACTACTCATGAGATTTTATCATGGCCTGGTTCAAATACTCTTTTGATTTTAAAATCGTCATGCAAACTCACTATCATTAATCCAGCTTCCCTGTCACCTGCATAAGTGGAATGAGTTCTCTGGAGAGTAGATAATAAAACTACCTTCTCCTAAATAAAATATTACTCATTGTAAGTTAATAAAGTTGAATTATACCAAACATCTTGCCTCTGTCATAATTTTGGTAAATGATAATAATACTTGAATGAAAGATACAACCCATCTTCAAGAGCTTGTAGTCTACTAAAACAATGGTATGACTTGATATCAAGACTGAAAGTTTGAAGTTTGTACTAGATTTTTCAGGAACAGAGATGAAGGAGTTAACTAAGACTACCTGCACAAGTAAAGATTTCCCACATGAGTTAATGCTTCAGCTGAGTCTTCACACACACACACACACACACACACACACACACACACATACACACACACAATTAGGAGAATTCCACACAGAAAATTGAAACTGAAGGACACCTCAATTAGAGGCATGCATATACACATAACATAAGAAATGAACCGATCATTAGGAAATATCCTACTATATGACTAGAGTATATCCTCAATAGCGCAAAGATCCTTTAACTAGTTCATTTTAAAATTTCTTCCTAGGTCCTACTATAGAGTCTGTCTCACAGGGGCTGCTTAATAAATCTTCATTTGATTAGATGTAAGTGGCTGGAACATGTAAATCATCTGAAGTGAGTATAACAAATATAGTTAGGATTAGGTTGGCATGCGAGTGAAAAGAAATCCCAAATAACAAGGGATTAAAAGAGAAAATTTTATGTCTCTCTCATTTAAGTTTTGGCATTCCAGGCCAGTTGTAATGACTCAATGAAGAACAGGGACCTGATTCTTTCTATCACGTAGTCACACTTAACATGGCCACATGTTAAGTGGCCATGATATTCACAATCCAGCCCAGCAAAAGAAGGAAGGAATAGAAGAAGTGTATGTCTCCTCCATTTAAGGAATAGAAAGTTACTTAAAGATTTGTTTTATCCCAGCTTCAAAAACTGCAACATGATCACATGTGATTGAAAGTGAGACTGGAAATGTAGGATTTATTGTTGGTGTCCAGATTCAGTTAAAATTTAGGGGTCTTATTAAAGGGAACAAAATAGAAAATAAAAACTGGGGAAAAATGAGCAATCTCTTCCTGTCAGTTTAATGGTGTTTGGATACTATCATATAGGTAATATGATCTAAGCAGTTACTTAGGTTAATGAAAATTTTTTTTTTTTAGTTTTCGTTACAAAAGTTAATAACACTCCCAGGAGCAGTGAGTACACCCAGTGCATAGACATTGGTTTCTAAGGCCACCAATGGCCAAAAATGAAACAATTTAAGTAACAAAATAAATAATTTAATATTGGATTATAATCGAAAATATGAAATAGTTATCCATAAGTTTATAATAATATAAATGAATTATTGAATCAATAAATAGATGAGAGAAGAAAACTATCTCTTGTGCAGAAGAATTTCAAATAATTTATGTAGACATACCTCCCTAAAGAAGATAAGGTTTAACTTCCCACCCTCTAAGCATAGGATACAAGTAGTAACTTTCTTCCAGAGATACAGTGTGGTCGAAATAAGAACTTTGTGGTGGAGAAACCTGAAAGATACTACCTCAGTTAGATGATCAAAGTTAACATCCATATCAGTGATAAGTCATATTCATAGCATTCTTGATATGAATGTACCATCAGAGAATGGTACTTTACCTCTGTGGTTTTTCTTCCAAAACTTACAACTCCTATCTAGCAATAAGAAAAATATTAGACAAACCCTAACTGAAACACATTTTATATGTTACTGTTCTCAAAAATGTCAAAGTCATAAAACAGAAGGAAAGTGAGAAAAAATATTAATCTTAATGAACTTAAGGAGATATGAGGACTTAATTTAATGTGGTTTTTGGATGGCATCCTAGAACAAAAAAAGAACATTAAATTTAAAAAAAAAACTAAGCAAATCTGAATAAAAGTATGAACTTCAGTTAATAATAATCTATCAGCATTGGGTCAATAGTCTGACAGATATATCATACTGTGTAAGATGTTAATGAATAGGGTAAACTGGGTATGCAGTATATGGAAAGTGTACTATCTTTGCACTTTTCAGTAAATATAAAAGTATTATAAAACTGAAAGTGTACTTAAAGATTTAAAATGCTAAGCTTAATAAGTTCTGCAAAAAGAATTAGTATTTAATTCATGAACTGTAAAGGTAAGGATAA
>NW_012150507.1:279309-291082 GCF_000956105.1 Propithecus coquereli
GATATGTCCTTCAATAATATAAACCATATAGGCTAGAATGAGTAGTTACATAGACTCATTATTTATAGAACCCCATAGATTTGAGTCCCACATTAAAGGAGATACATGAAATTTAGAAACTTGCAAGTTTTTCCATAATGATAAATGTTTTTAAAAGAACACAAATGTTTCAAGGCGAAAGAAGACATCTAGCATATTGATCAACTTCCTGTTTTTGTTTTTTTTTTCTTTGCTGATAGGTTTTCACCTGCTAATTATACCTGGAAAGGTACAGGATAGAATTGCATAGTACAGAATGGTCAACAGTAGGAACATTCTAAGACCCAATGGATGAAGTATTAGAACACATAGAATGAAATTTCTCAAAATATATTTTTATTAGTTTCTGGGTTTTAAAAAAAGCCATAACAATTTAATATTCATATATCCTGTGACTTATGCTTAAAAACTTAATTCTATTGTTTAATATCATGAAATAGTATCCTGATTTTTAAAATTACACATCAAATACCTTGCCCGACTTCCCTTCTGTTTTGTTACTACCACTCTATCATCTCTTATTTGAATCACAAAAACAGCCTCCAAACCAGCCTCTTCACCTCCCTCTGCTCTAATACAACACTCTGATTGTAGCCACAAGTATACAAAAGCACCAACTTGATCATGTAATTCAAAACCTGCACTCATACATTTATTGCAGCACTATTCACAATAGCAAAGACATGTACTCAACCTACACTATGGAATACTACTTAACCATAAAAAAGAATGAAATAATGTACTTTGCAGCAACTTGAAAGGAACTGGAGGCCATTATTCTAAGTGAACTAACTTAGAATGAAGGAACAGAAAATCAAATACCACATGTTGTCACTTTTAGGTGGGAGCTAAACAATGGATACACCTGGCATACACAGTGAAATAATAGACATTGGAGACTCCAAAAGGTGGGATAGAGGGGGGTCAGGGATGAAAAATTACCTATTGGGTACAATGTATACTATTGAAGTGATGGGTACACTAAAAGCCCAGACTTCACCACTGCACAATATATCCATATAACAAAACTGTACTTGCACCCCCTAAATCTGTAAAAAGAAAAAAGAAAAAAACACATGGACTATCCTTCAAATAAGAATTAAGAGCAAATTTATTGCTGAGTTTAAGATCTGCTGTTCCAAGTCTATTTTAAAAGGATTTTTACCTTTATTTCTATGTCAGTGTTTAAGCGTTCTTCATCTGAACCCTACCCTTCCCCCAAATTATTTCCTTCTTGATAATCAGAACACTTTGAAATGACCTTAGCCTCATCCTTCCCCAGCTGCTGAATTTCAACCCATCTTTCAAAATCCAACACTAGAGAGGAAACCTTTTTAATAAATCCTTGAATAGAATACACATTTGGTGAACATTCATGGAATTAATTTGAAACCTGTTCAGGCTATTTAATGTAAGAAACGCTTGACAAAAATCCAGACACTACTTGAATATTTCAAAAATAATTATTTGCTTCATGAGTCATCTGTTGTTAACGATTTTTCTTTCTTTTTGCTTAATTGAAATCTATCTTCTTAAAATTTCAATCCAGTTATCCTGAAAATTCTGCTTAATTCAGAATGTTTTTAAATGTTCTTTTTATTAAATTTTATTAATAATAAGGTTCATTTATTTCCTTTTAATTCAACGATAATTTAGAGATAAGAACTATACAACTAAATATATGCCTACAGAACCTTATCATAGTATATAGACCCTATGTGAAGTTTTCATTGTAACATATGGAGGGCAGAAGGAAAATCATAGCTGATGTTAAAATACATGACAACTGCTGCTACTACAAATTTTGTGAAGTCCATCATGCTGTGTTAGTTTTTTTTTCCTTATATATATTTGGCTTTGGGCAAATTACTTGCCCAAAGAAGTTCTGATTATCAGTAATGAGGGCTAGTTAGCGCTTTCGTGTCAAACTAAGGAACCTCAAAACTTAACATTTTTTTGCCCAAAATCATCAGTAGAGTCACTGTGGAAATTGCTGTAATCAGTCATGTATTCATTCCACAAATACTGAATGTCTTTTGATATCTTAGAGAAATATGAACAAAATTGTAGCAATAAGTACCATTCAATTCAATTCAACAAAAATGTATTGTTTTCACTCTATGCGTATCACTGTCTTAACAAAAAAGATACCACTTTTGTCTTCATAGCTGTTTTCACATCCTGGGAATGTCAAATATATAAGTTATTATAACAACTGGAGTTGGCAAATGTATAAATAGTTATAGTATTCATTCCGTGATCCATAAGAGAGTGAAGCCACAGTTCTACTAAATTTCAACATAGAGTGAATACAAAGAGTTCACCTATTCAGCCAGCTACTTCACACTCAATCCATAACCACATTAAAAAAACATCATATCCTTTCAGATCCTAAGAATACCTGCCACTGGTTTCATTACAAATACATCAACTTTGAAATTTAAATACAAATAATGTCAAAGTTACATTACAGGATTAAAAATTTTAACAAAGTATGAACCATTAAAATACGTTATTAAATTTATCAGCAAACACTGCTCTTTATTTCCAAAAAAAATATGAAAACATTAAGCATGAACAGAAAAAGTGACTTTTTCTGATATACAAATGCATGTCAAATTTTAATTTATAATTCTAAGTTGGGAAACTCCAAAGAGCTATTTTTTAATACTCCAACCCTATTCTTATTTTAAAGTAATATTCATCATATGCATCACATCCAAAGACATTATTTATTGTATCACTACACAAACACAAAGACCATTCCAATGCCTGCTCTTCTGTAAGTGGTTCCCTCAAGGGAGTTGACTTATCCTCTCAATCTGGCCCATTCTTTTAGACACAGTTTACATCTTCTCTCCTATTAATACTTCTAGCCCTTCCCTAACTATTTCAATATTGAGCACTTTTTTATCCTTAAGCTACTAGAGTACTCATACTCTGGAATAAAACATTTGGCATTTGACAATATATAGTGTACCATCCATATCCCCAGAAGAATGGTTCATAGAAATTATCACACTTATTATAAAACTCATTTTTAAACAAATAAATGAGAAGCGATAGTTTCTTCTGTTTTTCTTTCTCTTCTAGTCCTTTCAGCAGCTATTGGGATGCAAGGATAAGATGGACAGAATTTATTAGTAAAACACCCTCCAATTGAAGTCAGTCATAATTTGAATTTGGTAAATTAGTTTATGGTATGAGAGATTTTTTTGTAAATCTATAGAAAATTATTTTCCTGGCTTTATAAACTGCTTTAAACTTTGTCAATTTCAGGATGATTTGAGAATGAGTCCTTGGACTACTCCATCACAGAGTAATTTGATTAATAAATTCAAGCTAGTGACTGTGGGTATTATTTACTGTCTTGAGGATTATTTAAGTCCCTGTTCTTTAATTTTTTATCTTATATTTGATATTTGATAAGATTTGGTATCTTATCAAATATTATTAGTTCAGATTCTATCTTATGAGAGCCAGAGTCCATTACGCACTCAAATATTATGATCTCTATATCATGTGCCATATATTATATACGATTAACTTGTTAACTTTTTAGTTATCTCATTAACTTGTTAGTTGTCTCATCAAAGTAAATACATTTCTGTTGTTATGTTTTTCAGAATAATATTCAAGAGAAGTGCATAGACTTTAGACACAGTTCTTGCTTATTTCTCTACCTCAAAAGAGAATCTTAGGGCTTTGTAGAAAACTCTATTAGAAAAAAAAAATGTAAGACTGCTTGGAGCTTTTATTGACATATTCTGAATACTTTGATTTCATGAATAAGAATAAGCCATGGACATAAGTTGGGTGACTGCAATATAGACTCCTGGATATTGATAGTTATTAAGGACTTGTACCATAATTCGACCACGATAGCTCAGAATGCACAGGTGCTCCTCTAATCAGATATAATTTATTCTGAGACAAAAATGGGGATACATTCTGATTGCCTCTTTCTTTTTACTTCTTTATTGATAAGTTCATACTACTTTTGTTTGAGTTGCTTGCATGCTTTTCTTTTGATTCCCACCCTATCCCCACCACACACACACATACACACACACAAAATACATATATTCATACTCACACATACATTCATATTGTAGAAAACAAAGGGATATTTTTTCCTAAGTATTATCATATACATTATCATATGGCCTCAAAAGTTATCTAATCTTCTGTGGCAAAGGCACTATTCACAATTGCTTCTTTAAAAGAAAAATTATTTCACTGGGATCAGTACATCGTCTAGGTAAAAAGTAACCATTATTTCATTGGGGCAGTATATTGCCTAGGTTTAAAAGAAAAACTGTATTTCCCACCTGTCCTTATAAATAGGAATGTCCATGTGATGTAAGTCAAAGTATTAGCATTGTGGTTCTGAGGAGGTTGACTCAAATGGTCAGTACTCCATTATCATTGGCTCTTCACCTTTCCTTATTTTTTGAAAAAAAAAAAAAAAGAAAGAAAGAAAGAAACAAATATAATGGTTTGAGTTCCAACAGCATCTTGTAAGCATGAAAACAGGAACCACCACCTGGAAATGGTGACATAGAAAGCTAAAAGAAGATTATTTTGTCCCTGATGAAATCATGTTGTCCCCATACCAGCTTCTAGCTGCTTATCTTTGAACAACTCTTTATGTGGAAAAAAGCAGATCATAAAATAGCCTTTGGCCACTGTAACCTGAGTTTCTTTTCAATATGTAGTCTAATGCAATCCCTACTAACATACCCTTCTAAATACTGTCAGAAATAAAAAATTCAGATGAACTCATCTCGAACCCAAACAATCAATCAGTTTTGGCTGATGACATTTAGTGTTTAATTGACTAATAGCTAAAAGGTTCATACTGCAAGTTAATTTATTCCCTTAGAAATAATTTGAAACAAGTTCATCTTAGGTGATTTACGAGGAGGTTACATCTCTTTAAATTAAATACTTTCTGAGTAATTTATTAAAATTTTCTTTGGATAACTTGTACTCTTGATAATATCCATTTAATTTCTTTTTTTATTTTTATTTTTAAATTTTTTTTATTTCAGCATATTACAGGGGTAAAAATATTTAGGTTACATATATTGCCTTTGCCCCACCCAAGTCAGAGCTTTAAGCCTGCCCATCCCCCAGACCCCCGACAGTGAGCACACCGCATCCATTAAGTGTGAATATAGCCATACCCTCCGCCCACCTCCTCCTGCCTGACACCCGATGAATGTTATGTATACAATGGAGTTCTACTCAGCCACAAAAAACGATGGTGATCTAGCACCTCTTGTATTATCCTGGGTAGAGATGGAACCCATTCTACCAAGTGAAGAATCACAAGAATGGAAAAACAAGAATCATATGCACTCACCATCAAATTGGTATTAACTGATCAACACTTAAGTACCCATATAGTAATAACCATTTAATTTCTTAAGACTAAAATTATTAAGATGATAGTCTATGATGTAGGACATTTGGCACCTCAATCATTTATTTTCCTTTGCCTTAAAGCATATGTGAAATTGTTGCAGAAAAAAATCTCAAGTCCTTTTTTAGGCATTCCATTTATTCATATCTACCAAGCAGTTGAAGAGTCCTCTTCAGTCTCACATCACTATCAGTCTCCTCACATTGTTCAAGAAGTCAGGGCCTGGGTAGAGGCATGACAGAGTGGTAGTCCAATCACAGGATTGGCAAAATCATGCTGGCTACTGAGAAAATTTTTCCATGGCCTAAGGATGAGTGAAGATCTGAGTAAGATAAGCTGGACTTGGAGGAAGTCCTATTGAAAGTTCAGGAAACCTAAGGTATGCACAGCTTGAGGAGAAATCTCAAGAAGATAAATGCTGTGGCCCTGCCAGTGTGAGAAAAAGTGCAGGAAAAGACCATTCTGTGGACACTTCCTTCAGGAAGTGAAGAAAATCAAATGCCATGTGAGGAAAGATTAGGACAGATGAAGAATTCAACCTGGGGATCATTATTCAGCAGAAAGCAAAAGAAAGGATGTAGTTGTATGGTGAAGTATTTTGAGACAAGAAGCTGCTGAAGAAGGGGAAGGGAATCTTGGCATATGAGGAGCAGAAAATAAACCTGAAGAAATTAGAAAAATCTTTATTACCTTCCAGAAAACAATTGTTTCCTAAACTAAGAAAAACTAAAATATGCCTTCGTACAAGATATAAGTGACCCAAAGGTGGAAACAGGCAGTGATGTAAAAGATTATATATGTTATATAACTAATATATATATATAATAGTTAATTAAATAAACAAATGAATAAATAAAATATATACCTATAATTAATTTTCACAGAGGGCATTAAAACCATCTCTGGTGGCTGAGTAGCAGAACAAAAAGATAGTCATCAAAATCAAATTATATGACCATAAATTATAGCCATGTTAATTATATTGGTTAATTAGTAGCCAATTTTATTACAAAGAATTGAATGCTTACACCTAGAAAAATAAGAGCCAAAGTCTGGCTATTGGGAAATGAAAATGTGAGTTTTCTCCTCCTAACTCATCAAAATAATGAGACTATCACAGACCACTACTATGACAAGTTCAAGAAGATAAGCTGATGAGACTGAGAGAAGCTGATGGGTCCTGAAAAATACGTTTTTTACTTTGTTTTTACTTTTTACTTTGATGAGTATAGGATATGGTATACATAGAACACACACATATGCACACACACTGTCCTCACTAGAGGCCAGCTAATTTTTTAGTAGATAGGTCCAAAAACTGTGCCATAGTAGTTCTACTTTTTACATGCTGGGATTTGTGATATTGAATTTGTAATCTTTTGAAACAAAACAATGGACACTTTTCTCCAAAGGACAAGCAGTTAGTATTTTGTGACCTTCCCACTGATGTTGACCCCCTGGGTCAACAAAAAGAAATATGTGTGGCTTGTGTGAGATTTTATCAGTTGTATGTAAAAAAATTATTCAATCGATGTTGTCTTCCATTCCAAATGGCTGATATGGAACTCAAAATCTCATCATTCATTGAAGTTTGTTTTGAAAAATCTAGGTGGGACTAAAAGGAAAATTGTATTTTCTGGCTTTTACAAACTTGCTGTAAACATTCATTTTAAAATGTCTTTCTATTTTTACCATTTTAGCTCTTATTTTATTTTTTAAACATAAAATAAACTTAGCCAAGTGGTTAAAATATTTATAAGCAATTTTTACTCAATAATTAGGCTGGCTTTCTGTAAAAACTCCTGTTTAACCATAACAGTTAACAATGGTTATTTACATTCATAGTGTATTTAAAACTTGAATTCATTGCCGCAAAATACTGATCAAAAATCTTAGTGGAGAAAAAATAATATTTATTCATAATATTTATGAATATAGATATTAAGGGCATGAATCACAATGTTTTCAAAACTATGAGCAGTTTGTATATCCTAGGTCCTCTGAATGTGTGCTTAGCTTAATCATTTTGTCAGGGCACCTGCTCTATATTGCTTTGCTTATTCTGCTCCCATTGGAATAGTTTTTAACTGAACATTATCTGGGCATTGTAGCATTGGCCACATGAGAGTGTTGTGCAAAAACATCCTTATGAAACTCATTTTTTAATTATCTGTAGGAGCATATTGAAGGCATTGTTCACTACATGACATGCTTGCCTGTTCATGAGGATTCACTGGGGATTAATATTTGCATCTGGTCTCATCTCAGTCTTTGGAATAATGTGTGCATCAGCCAGTAATTACTTTGTATTTAACTTATGGGCACTTTGATTTATGCAACTGATCTTATTTTGCCTTTCCATTGTCTGTTATGAAGTACAGAACCATATTTGTTATCTGCCTCATGCAAGTACATAGTATACTATAATGTTTCATGTACTAGTCTTATCCTTACATACATATTTTATTTCCCTGACCTTATTGTCCTTTGAATTTCTTCACTTATTAGTTTTAATATTATTATATGATGGTTACTTTCATTAGCTACTCAAAGTCTCATTTTTTGTGTGGACAAGACAATATATAACACCATTTTTAAAAACAAAAAGCAAATTATGCATTCATTTAATAATTACACATTGGGGACCTACTTTATGCCAAAACCTGTATAAGGAGCTGGTTTTACAATGGAGCATAAATAGCTTCAAGGATTTTCTCTTAAAGATAGAAAAACTTACTCAAGTAAGGCATTACAATATAACATTATGAGTCTAATCATATATACAATGTCCAGTAGTAGCATAAAGTACCTCAATTCTCTTTTAGAGGAAAGTACTGTATCAGTCAAAGTCCTTATCACTAAAAGATATCACATGCAAACCAGATACCTTCATAAGGGTTCACAAAAGGGATTTGAACAGGCATTGGAAAGAGTAAGAGATGACATAGGTTCCTGAGCTTGCAGAAGCAGGGAGCCCATGAACACCTGGATCTGAAGAGTCAAGAAGAAAAACTGGCTTCAGAAGTCCAGAGAAGATAAACGCGTAGAGAGAGAACTGTAAAGGAGAATGAAGCTAACCCTAGGATCTGTGCAAAGAGGAAGTCAAGAAAACAAATGCTTTGACCTCACTAGCGCCCTTCTCTCAACTTCTAGTTGGCCAAATCTAAAAGGAAGCCAGAGGGAAAATGTATTGGTTGCTAAGGGCTGCTGTAATAAAGTACCACAAACTGGGTAGCTTTGAACAACAGAAATTTATTGTCTGACAGTTCTGGAGGCTAGAAGTCTGAAATCAGGATGTCAGCAGGGTTGATTCGTTCTGAGGTCTGTGAGGGAGAATCTGTTCTATGACTCTCCTAGCTTCTGGTAGCCTCCGGCATCCCTTGGTTTATGGATGGCATTCTGTGTCTCTTCACAGCATCTTCCTTTATTAGTTTTTGTCTTTGTGTCTAAATTAACCCTTTTTATAAGGATACCAGTCTTATGGGATTAGGGCCCACTCCAATGACCTCATTTTAATCTGATTACCACTGTAGTGACCCTATTTCCAAATAAGGTCACATTCTGAGGTACTGAAAGTACTCCAAGGTATCTTTTTGGGAAAGGAGACAAAATGCAACCCATAACAATAAGAAATTTCATTGATCTGGTCAAGATATTAAATTATCTTATAATTTTACTTATTATCAGCAAAGATACATCCCAGCAGTTTTCAATAATCTTTAATCAGCTATGTTATTAAAGAAGGGAATTATTATCTTTGGCAGAATAATTTTACAGAGTGTTAGGGTAAGGATTTTTTCAACTTAATTAAAATTCAGATGATTTTAAGAACATTCTGAACTAACTGGTCATGAATGAGATCGACTCACTCATTTAAAACTGTTTCTAAATTTTGAAAGGCTAGAAACTAAATGACTTTGAAATTTCATTCAACTGTTTGTTCCACTATCTTACCTAATAATCATACAACTAGAAACCTAATTTTATTCCACTATTTTAAAATATAGAAATTTACTTTCTTAACAGTCTTTCTACTAATAATTTGATTCCCCTAAATCTTACAAAAGTCATCTGTCTATAATTAGTTTTGCTTATATTACCGTCACCTTCATTTGAGGCCATATATTTAAACTTACTGTGTAAATAATTAAATATCTGTGACAATTTTAGTAGGTTATAGAAATGATCAAAATCTTTGTTCAAAATCACTACTGTCTTAAAAAGTAGTGTCAGATTTACTCATTTGAGTTAAATCATGCATTGATTTTTCAAACCTGTGCACAAGGAAAACACAGAGTAGCCCTTAGCATCAATCTCAAAGCATAAGCATTAATCAGTACTATACTCCTACGACCATAATTTAGAAGGAAATGTAATTTGAAGTGACAAACAATTTTGTTTAATTGCCTGAAGTTTTACTCAGAGAATACTTTGACTTAGTAGAAATTCTTAAAATGTGAGTCTCTTTTCATTAGCAAACTGAGAATAAAGTTTAAAAATATGATCACTTAATAGCCTAACCTTAATCAAAATAGCATTTTTCCTAACTTGAAAAGGAAACATACAAAGTGTAATGGGTTTGTGTATGAAATTAAACTTGTAAAAGCAAATTAGGCTTGTATGCAACGAATATATGAAGAAAAATTGGCACCATTTTATTTTGTCTCTAAGAGATGGTTTAATATGTACTTCATGTAATTGTAATAATAAGATTAAGATAAAAAATAAAGTATTATTTTATATAGTAGTTAATATATTAAGTTTGGTACAAATCCAATTGCTTCTTTAAATCCTATTTTAAACAAGGTTAGAATAAATAGTAAAAAATAAAAGCTAAATCAAACATGTTAAAAATCCTGTTAAAATACACCTAACCAAGTTCAAAGTAAATACTAGTGCTTTATTTTACAAATGAGGAACGAGAGGACAAGAGAGGGTAATTGATTCACCTAAGGCTACAGAATCATTAACCTGCATAAACTGGGGTTTAAGCCCACTGCTACATTGCTCTGCCCCAGATGCAGATGTAATAATCTTATTCTTCTTGTACCGTTATGGACTGCATGTTTGTGTGCCCACAAAATTCATGTATTGAAGCCCTAACCCTCCGTACAATGACATTACGTGGCGAGTGCTTTGAGAGATAATTAGGTCAAGAGGGTAGAGTCCTCGTGATGGGATTAGTGCCCTTATAAGAAAGAAAAGAAGGAGAGAGAGCCCTCTCTCTCTCTCTCCTAAGTGGAAATATAGTGAGAAGTTGGCAGTCTGTCCACCAGAAGAGGGCCATCACCAGAACCTGACCATGCTGGCACCCCCGTGTCAGACTTCTACCCTTCAGAACTTTGAAAAATAAACGCCTGTTATTTATAAACCACCCATTTTATGGCACTTTGTTAGAGCAGCCCAAACTGACTAAGACATGTAGGCTAACTTTCACCAAGTCAAAGAACTTACTATAAAATATCAGTTTCTAATTCCCAATTTTTGTCAACATTTCTCCTACTGTTGGGGTCACTTGAACTCCTTTTTCAGATTTAGCCCCACCTTAACTTCTAGGCTAGTGCTTACCTTATACAGAAATGAGAAAGGAGATTTGGCTAAACATCCTCGGATACAGCAGGCAGAAGCCACTGTTTACCTCACACTGACCATGAGTCTCAGTTTCATCAATTGGCCTTCATCCTCCATGCACTATGCCACATTTTTCATCCCGATAACCTGTCTGGTGCCATCTAGGTCCTTGACTACACTTTTCTCTTGCTTATCCCAATCCCACCACTT
Organism: Propithecus coquereli; assembly: GCF_000956105.1. Classification (NCBI taxonomy): domain Eukaryota; kingdom Metazoa; phylum Chordata; class Mammalia; order Primates; family Indriidae; genus Propithecus; species Propithecus coquereli. The sequence goes on from NW_012150507.1 coordinate 290,558, forward strand.
CCTCTGTTCAAATGTTAGGTTCCTGTCTGTTCCTGTAAGTCAGCTGACTCAACCAACCAGCTGTTTTGACCCTTGGACTTGGAGAAATCCTCTTCCCTAGAGATATCACTTCTGTTGTTTTTTCCATGGCCTCTATCTTTCAGATATCATGATTCATGTCTGAGGCTGGATTTCCTGGTCCTGGGCCTACAGCTGGGGATTGTTGTCAACACGTCCTGGACTGCCAGTACACACTAGCCTTCGCTCTCAGTGAGCCTTTGCTTATTGTGGGCCTTTCTTTAGGCTCTGGATTGTGCAAGTCAAACTGCCATGATCAATCACAGAAGCTTCTAGTATTAATATATTATCACACTTAATCCCCCTGCCCCTCAGAAGTATGCTCCATATTATTTCCTCCAATTTGCAGAAAAGGGAAGGGGCGCTAAGTGAAACGTCTAAGGCCTAACTTGGGTTCTCTACCAGAAAGTTTCCCTTTCCTGCCCACCACACACACACACACACACACACACACACACACACACACAC
>NW_012150507.1:292392-294429 GCF_000956105.1 Propithecus coquereli
TATAAAAAATATATCACAAAGAGCAAAAATCCCCAGAAAGGAAATGGAAAGACACCAAAGAAAGCATTGTCTCTATCAAAATTTTGCCTTAAGGCCCACACTGTCTTGAAAATCTATGAAACTCTGACAAGACAATTCTTCCAAAATGTCTTTGCTTGTGATTTTGAGTTTCAATGATAAGAAAAGTACAGACCATGTCATTAAAATAGAAAGCATAGGTTCTTAAGGCAAATCTAATTGGCATGATAATTAAAGATCATAGACATTAGGAAAGTAAAGACAAGTAAAATTTAGTGAAGTTGTTATTAGCTTTTATGAAATTCAAAACTTTAATGCAGACAAATGAGGCAAGAAATATCCTACTTATATAATGAATTCAAAACAGTAAAGACTAGCATCTACATTTGAGCTTTAAAATAAAAAGCAAATAATTCTCTACATTCCAGTGGGACTAATACTTCTTAAAGTTCCCAAGATCCTTTTTCATTCAGCATGAAAAAGAAAAAGAAATTCATCATGATGTATTAACATTATACTGTGTTTCTCCAGTTCAATGTATTCAAGAACCCCTTTACTAAACATTTCTTTTTTTTTTTTTTTGACTATACACTAACTGGAAAGAAAGCAGAAAGCACTCTCTCTCTCACCTTCTCACCCCATTACTTCACTCTTTCAATTCCTATGAGCTAATTAGTGACTAATTAGGTAACTGATGAATAATAAGGGAAAATCAGAGCCAGATAAAGCCAATTTTCATGGCTTCATTAAACAATTGAGAGGTGGAGGCTGACATAAAGGTATCTGTGGAGGTTTATTCTAATAGTGAAGCTGTGTGATGTATTTTGTTTGAGAAGTAAGCTCTGCTCACTTAAAACATGTCAAAGTAATAAAGGAAATACTATGTAACTGGGGAGGAAGGCTACATGTGGAAGGGTAGTAATTAATGGTGACTGTAGAAAAATCCAGAAATAGGGAGTGTGTTAAAACCAAGTCATTTTGATCGGCTCCAAATGGTGCCTTGGGCAGAACACCAAACTAAAATAAGCACAATCAAAAGTACTCATTTGAATTTAAAAACAAATGAAGATAGATATTTTCTCATAAGGTAAACTGTTAAAGAAATCTAGTATTCCCCACATTTGCCAAGTCACATTTTATGTTTCATTATGAATATTTAGTTTGCAATTTTATAGCACTATCAATTGCAATTAACGAATTATACATCTTTTTGTTTTTAAAATTGTGTTTATCTTTAATATTTGCTACAAATTTACTGTATCTTCCTAGATCAAGGTGATAAAGTATTGATGTGACAGCTTGGACCATATTTTGTGGCTACTTTCAATTCCTCAAATAAAGATATGAAGAATGCTGTAAGCTTCTGGATTTTCTTGCTCTTTACATACTTATTTTTATTACCTATATTGCTATGTCAATTATGTAAACAAATAAATATAATAGAGGTGAATTAGGAGAAAGATACTGCAAAGGAAGCAGCAATGACCTAGAAGTCGGAGTATTTGGGTTGAGTTTTGACTCCAGGGTATCTTGAATCTGTATGCTCAGGTAGGGCTTTTGTTTCTCAACTCCTTATTCTGAATCAGATCCCACTTCTAAATCACTAGTTTGACTCACGTTTGAAAATAATTTGTAAATCATACAGCACTAATTGTACTAAAAAATAAACGAAGGCCTGCTTCAAGTTGCATTGTACAACAACAACTTTCAGTAAGCATAAGTAATGTTACACTTTTAAATATGTCATTTTGTGGCTATGGGATAATGGTTCCGCTATATACCTAACATACTAAGTGCCTTGGAGCATTTTAGGATGATTTAAGTGGAAAAAATAATTGTATCTCTATTGAAAAGAACAAGTAAATATTTATGTATAGAGAAGAAATGATTATCTGAAGAGACTGGCATTTCTAATTTTACCCAATAATCTCTCAATTAGCAAACAGACTATTAATATTTTTTTAAATTAATGGAATTTTGACATGGCAAAAACTATTATCAATTATACAATTACTAAGT
>NW_012150507.1:294479-294991 GCF_000956105.1 Propithecus coquereli
CCGACATTCATATCCTTTCACACATAGAGGGAGATAAGATACTCTTCCTTTGGTTCCAGAAACTTCCTTCACATTAAAATTTTCTCTTTTATGTCTATTTCCTTGAATAGAATGTGAAGAGACTGAAGGCAGAGAACATGTAGTAACTTCTATATTTTCATTTGCATGGCATGTAGTACACATTCAGTAAATGTTTAGTGGCTTAAATTTTTGAAGATGGCATGGCCAATAATGGTAGAGATTGGATCTAAACCAAACTCTGTCTGATTCCAAAGTCAAGGCTGATTTTTTTTTTTTTTTTTTAATGCAGGGATACTCTATGGTCCTGGGGGAAAAATAAATACAAATTTAAAATAAAATTAAAAAGCTTGTTCTAGCTCCATTTATTTCTTTACTAATATGTAGGAGGATTACTCTGATGTTTTAATCCTATAAATAAATTCAGGGAAAACAATGAAAATCTTCATCTATATGCCAGTGTTTTCTCAAACATAAGAGATAAAAAGATTACC
>NW_012150507.1:304001-304403 GCF_000956105.1 Propithecus coquereli
TATTTAGACAGTGCTTAACCTGCACTTTTACTTGCAAATGGAACTTTGTAAAGAAAAAATTACGTAATTCCCAGAGATATAATACATTCCAAAGCATAGGTTCTCTTTTCTCTTGTAAACTGCCCTTATTCAAAGTGGCTGTGAGACAAAGCAGCCATCATGAACCCGCTCTAGAGAATGTGTCACTGACAGAGACAAATGAATCTTAATGAGTTTAAGGGAAGTTTGACAGCTAAGATTTTGAGCTCCAAGGGAAAAGCCACTGCACTAGGGACACAATTCTAAATTGTGTCAGGTTCAGAGTAAGCTTTGCAGAAATCAGTGCAATTGGTATGTGTGGTGTATGTGTTTATTCTGTAAAGTCTTTTTCTTTTCAGTAAACATTGTACATTTGTTAAATGA
>NW_012150507.1:305592-313524 GCF_000956105.1 Propithecus coquereli
GCATGAACTCTATGTGGTAGGTTCTATTATTAATATACCCATTTGACAGATAATATAACTGATGGTATGAAAAGGTTTCCATATGCTTCCTAAGGTCACACAGCTAATAACAGATAAAACAGGAGTTACACAGATAGCTTGAATCCATGGAGGAAGAAGAGAAGGAAGAAAGGACAGAACCACTAGTGGTGGTAGTGATGGACAAGTTTTTTGCAAAAATAGAATTTTGGTTTAAATGTCAAGAAATATTGAGTATAGTTTACTGATCTAAAATTAAAGAAATTCACAAAATATCACATTAGAAATAGAAATAATTATCATGCTTAAAATTGTATCATCACCTCTGATCCAGATTCAGTTGTTTCATATAAATAATCAATGGCAACCATGAAACCAAGAAATCCCTGATAAATTTTTCTTGTTGATTCTTCCCTTCTAATTAACACTGTTACTTCTACTTCTTAAGTGTTTCTCTAATGGATTCTGTTTTTTCCTCATAACACTCCTTCTACCACTTTGACTCTAATTGCTCATGTTCAGGGTTTTGAAATAGCCTTCCCACTGAAATAGGTCTCCCCTCTCACTTCGGAATCCCCTGTTGCTATGATTGACTCTTCATAATGCCTCCAAGGTTATCTCTATCTATAAATCTGATCCTGGCATTCTATTAACATTAGTTCCATTTCTTCAAAGATCACCCTCTGCTCTGTTGTCTACAGAATAAAATTCAATCACCTTCGTGCAACCTACAAGGCCTTTACCTCTCTTCCCTTTTGATTTCTCTCTACCCTCCTACATCCTCATATGGACCCTATGTCAGCCACACTTGCCAGTATCTCAAACATGTAATTCCCTTTCATTGCTCTCTGATTTTCTAGCACCCAGAAAATGCTAGAATAGGTTTCCTCTTGTATAATAGTTTACTTGGTAGACTCCTACACGTTTTTAAAAAATTGTGTTCCAATGTGATATTTCAGAGATGCTGTTCCTACTCATAGTCAATCTCTCCCTCCTTGGTGATTCCATGATACTTTGTTCATATGATTTTTAGCACTTGCCTCACTTTAATTCTCTGTTAAATACAATTTTCTCCACTAGGCTGTAAGCCCTTCAAAGGCAGAGACCACAAATTTTATTTATCTTACCAAAACAGTAGAGGCTAAAACATTTGTGATTATGCTCTATAGTATAATAGAAAATATAGAAAATTTGAAGCTTCAATAGTTTATTTGCTTTTATGTTAGAGCAGACAAAAAAGTTTGAAGAGAATGTTGATCATTCTAGCAGCCTTCTATGTGGACATTTTTATTAATTTTTATTAAAAAATGTCATTTCTAACCTTTAATACTCACCTGTTAAAATTTGATACTGCAAAGTATAGCCACTTAATTATAACCTAAGAAGCATTTGCTTTTAAAAACCAGATTGAGAAAAATTATATTTATGGGGCATGGCTTTAACTGTATTTACTCTATCATCTATTCTTGGAATGAGGCAAAATCTACCCTTGAACTAAAAATAACCAGCTTGTTATATATGTCTTATTTTTATCACAGCATATGGTACCAGGCACTTCTAAACTGAGTATTAAGAGATTATCCTACAGTATTCATTGTCCTTCAGCCAAGGTGGTCAGAACCTCTCTACTATGTTCATTTGGACCAGTGTACAGTATTCTGAATTGAGTTTTTTATAGGCAGGATATTTTTATTATGCACCATTTAATGTATTTAGACAGTGCTTAACCTGCACTTTTACTTGCAAATGGAACTTTGTAAAGAAAAAATTACGTAATTCCCAGAGATATAATACATTCCAAAGCATAGGTTCTCTTTTCTCTTGTAAACTGCCCTTATTCAAAGTGGCTGTGAGACAAAGCAGCCATCATGAACCCGCTCTAGAGAATGTGTCACTGACAGAGACAAATGAATCTTAATGAGTTTAAGGGAAGTTTGACAGCTAAGATTTTGAGCTCCAAGGGAAAAGCCACTGCACTAGGGACACAATTCTAAATTGTGTCAGGTTCAGAGTAAGCTTTGCAGAAATCAGTGCAATTGGTATGTGTGGTGTATGTGTTTATTCTGTAAAGTCTTTTTCTTTTCAGTAAACATTGTACATTTGTTAAATGAAAAATGCTAGTGAACTTGACAAAATAGAAATAGAAACTATCCAAAATGAAGCTGAGAAAGAAAAATGGGCAAAATAAATAAATAAAACAAATAAAAGCAAAATTATCTCACTAAAGACTTAGACTCCAAGTTAATCCTTTTTACATCCTCTGAGTTTAGACTTACTCCAGGGGGCTGCCTTATTAAAATGTCATTTGAAGTTTCTGTAGGTATAATGATATAATGAAATCCAGCTCTTCCTTCCTTTGTCAAAGATGCTGGTGACAGTCTCACCTATACTGATTTGCCTTTCCAAAGTGGGTAATATTACCTTGGTTCATATCCTCATTAATTGATTCCAACATTTTGTAAGAAATAGGAAGTATTTTTATTATACCAAAATTCCACTTGTACCTCCTCATAGGCCCACAGCTAAACCATACAGAGACATGGCGATAATTGGAGAAAGGCTCTCTCTCTGGGCCAGTAAATGCAGGACCAAGCATTCCTTCTGGGGAATAAAACCTGGGGAGCAAAGGCTGAGTTGGAGTTAAGTCCTTTCTGACTACCCAGAGAAGGGCATTGTGTGTTTTACAAACTACACAATTCTACCTGGTGGCATTGCTCTCAGAAGATAGAGCTGACAATAGGGTGAAGTGCAGCAGGTCACAGCTCCATGGGCTCAAAGCCATCTGCTAAGTGGCCAGTGGAGGGGAGAAGAGAGAACAAGGAGCAGCATAATGTTGGCTTCAATATGCATTAGCTAAAAGTATTTGAGTTATATAAATCTAGTTTCACTAAACACAGATTTCTTGTTTCAGCCACCCTACCCAATATCCACACTGTATACTCCAAGAAGTTGATTTCTATAGGGAAAGTAACAAAGTAATGGCCATGTGTGGAGATGAGCGCAGTTTAAAGGGGTTTGCTGTAAGATCATTTCTGCCTAAAATTTTAGAGAAATTTTAAAGTGCTCCAGAAATGGAAAAAGGACATAATTAACTTACAAAAAAGTCAGAGAACAACTTTTAAGCAGCGGTGTGATAAAAATTTATGGAGGAAGATGAGGAAGATGAAGATATGGGTGTAGCTTAGCACGGTCAATAGGGCAATTCTAAGCAAAAAAAAAAAAAAGTTAAGAATTAGGCTTACCTTGCCTTAATTGATTCACCAAAATTTGAGGGGAGAAATGATTTTAATAACAAAAATAGCTAACTTGATAACCTTATACTTTGAATTCATCTGCTAAATAAGCCATTTTAATTGATTACAATCTCAGGCTTTCTTTTTCGAGTAGAAAAAAGAAATAGTATTGGTTAAAATGAAACATTTTTTCTAAACTGTGAAATTCAAAATGTGAAAAAGCACTTTAAGAATAACAACATATTTCAAAAAGCATATACATTAATTAGATGCCTGACTTAAAGCCATTCAAACAATAAAACCCTATCTTTCCAAACTAAAATATCAGCATTCTTCTCAGTGTAACAATTTACATGCCATGAAATTAAGCCATGCACTATAAAACTAAAAACAATAGCATAGCGTTATGTCTTTATTTTAAAAGAATGCAAATTATACAACTATCTGAACAATGGAAATGATCTTTAAATAAAGTAAAAATAATGAATGATATTTAGAGTCTCTTACACTGAAATATAAAATAAGAGACTATCTTAGAGCACAAATGTGAGAAACATGTATGTCCCCAATCTATATGAAGAATGAGAATGTCTTGCTATATTCCTTGATGATATCCTCCCAAAATTAGAAAGATAATAGACAAGGAAATATCATTAACTCTCATTATTCTGCATTAAATAAATTATTTTTAATGTGGCATTTTCCATCTCTTTCAGTGCTAAAGTTGAAAACATACAGTCTGTAATATGAAAATATACATACATACTGATTATATGCATTATATATATTGATTATTTTTAAACTTTTCTACTAATCTTATTTCTTCTTGTAGGTCTGAGTTTCCATCTGGTGTTATTTCCCTTCATATTTAAGAACTTTCTTTTCAATGTAATATAGTATGTGTCTCTTAATGATGAAATCCCCCAATTTTTATCTAACTAAAAATTTCTTATACACATTCATTTTTGAAGGATAGATTCTATGGATAGAGAATTCTGGTTGACAGGATTTTGTTGTTTTTTAATTTCTTCTCCAGACCCCCTTTAAAGATACTGTTCTATTGTTTCTAATGAAAAGTCCACTGTTATTTGTATCATCCCCCACCCCACATGTAATTTCAAGATTTTCTCCTTAATTTTAGATTTCAGCAGTTTGACTATGATGTGCCTACCTGTGGTTTTCTTTCTTTGTATTTATCATTTTGGGGCTTCATTTAAATCTTTGGAGCTATAAGTTAATGTCTTTGGGGAATTTTTCAGCCATTATTTCTTCAAAACATTTTTCTGCCCCAATTCTTCTCTCATCTTACTCTGGAATTCCAATTACATTATATTACACCAGTTGCATTATCTGGGAGTCTATGTTACTGCTGCTTTTTTTTTCCCCCTCTCTGTATTTCACATTAGCTAAGTTCCCTCTTCAGCTCTACTGACACTTTGTTTTCTGTCACTTCCAATCTTCTTTTAAACCTATACGGTGATTTCCTTTATCATGTCAGTCTAATGCATTTTCGGCATTAGAATTTTTATTTCATTCTTTTTGTAGTTTCTATTTCTCAGTTGAGATTCCATTCTATGTCCATTCATTATTCTTATTTTCCTTTAAGTCCTTGAAAATGTTATAGTTCCTCTAACATTCTTGTCTGCTGATAGAAAGAACTTAATTATGCCATTGTCACATTCTATCAACTGCTTGTTTTCTTGAGTATAGGTCAAATTTTCCTGTTTCTTCATATATCTACTGATTTGTAATTGGACAATGAATATCAGTAATGAGAAGCTGAAGAGAATTTGGACTTTGTTATATTTATCTGAAAATGCATTTTATTCTAAGAGGCAATCGACTTAGCTGAACTTGAGCTCCAAACTCAGCATCCAGTAAGGTTGGCAGCAGGTCAAATCTCCAATCAGTTCTTCCAGCTGCTAGCTGCTTTTTCCCTGGTCCCCTGCAACCCATGTGCAATTTCTCAACCAACATGCATAATTTATAAATCTTATAAAGTTTTAGGCAGATGTTGTACTAAGATTTGAGTGTTCTATTCTTTCTGAGTATCCCTCCCTTTCAGGAGATTTCTTGTTAAATTTATAGCTGCTCTTTCAATTCCAAACTCTGCCCTCTCGACAGCCCATGCCAGTAAAGCTTCAGCTTTCTGTTCTCAAGACAGTACTAGGGTTGAGGTGTGTCCTTGTGTATAAAAAAAAAAAAACTAAATTTAAAAATCTCACAAGGTGCAGTTCTTGTCTTTTAACAGTAGATCTAATCTCTAACTAATCTCTAGTGTTCTCAAATAATTTTTAAAGAAAAATATTTCATCCAGTTTTTATGCTTGTTATTGCTAAAGTTTTACCAAATGATGAAAGCTTCACTATGGAATATTTTAAATTATGATTTAAGTGATTATGTGGAAAATCCTGATTCATGGCTGATTATCTATGAGTTGCATGAATACTACCCCTGTCTGAATACATTTGCCAAACATGTTAGATCTTGATACTGTTGTCAATTTTCTGCTGTTTGTCTCATTGATACCACTGACTTAAGGCAACATGAGATAGTTTACTCACTTTGTTATCTTCCCATCTTCTTCCCTTATTATTAACACTTGAGTGTTTGATGTAGGCCTTCTATTTCTTGCCTTTTTTCCAGGTTGTTCTTTGTGTTATCGGCCATTTGACTAGAGCTATGTACAGAATATACCTAGAATCACTTAGAAAACTAAGAAAATGACCTAAAGGATGGCACCAGCTTTGTAATAGACTGTAAGGTTAATAGATCATTCACTAAAAGGATAGTCAAGGTGCCCTCTATTAGCTGTGATATGAAAGGAGAATTGCTAACTACTGTATTCTATGGTCCCACTAGAGGCTATACTCTTCTTCTATGCAATATTAGTTAAAAAAACAAATCTGCGTAGTTAATGGTTGTTAGGGAAGGGGTACAAAATCACTATAAGTGCCACTAGACTGATTTATAGCTTGAAGTATTTCTAATTCTAGGTGAGATTTTTAAATTCAAATGAAACTAAGAAGGAGTAATCTTATAACTACAATTCCTATCATATAAACATTTAGAAATATTGAATTCACACTTCTAGTAGTAAAATAAGCAATGAGTTTTTTAAGCTAAAGAAGAGATACACTAATTACTATGAAGCAGAGACCTCACATTTTAGATATTACATTTATAATAAAATTTAAAATATCTATTCATAAGAATAATAATAACCATGTATTGAATAACAGCTAAATAGAAAATAATAACTAAGATTATCTATAAATATGTTACCATTGTCCTACAATCCTGTGAAGTAGATACTTATCATAATTTTACTCATTAGGAAATAAAACTTCATGAATTTAAATCATTTGCCTATGGCTACATAGTTAGCAAATGCCAAAACTAAGATCTGAAGACTGATATAACTATATATCCCATGCTCTTTCTAGAAGCCCAATAAAAAAAGCTTAGTTTGAGTTTATCTACTTCATTTGTAATATTAGATGAATATTCAATGAATATCATGTGATCTTAAAATCCTAAAAGAAAAGAAAAGAGTATGTCTATAACATGAGGTGATAAAATATATTCCAACTATTGGTCTCTCTTCAATATAAGAAAAAAAACTGAAGCCCAAAAGTAATATCATATATGACTTTGTTCTGATTAAACACACAAATCTTTGTTAATATGTTTTAGTTAGTGCTCACCACAAAGTTTTCATTAAAGTCATGCAGAAAAAAATGTTAATCTAAAAGGATAATGACTAAAACATTGCCCCATTAAAACTGAAAAATATCTGTGTCTGTGCTCCACATATAATGACACAAAACACTTATAGTAAAAATAAATGTATAGAAATTAATGATGGCAGTGTCACATTGTTTTGAAAAAGGTTCCCTTAAGTGCCATTCTAATTCTATACAAAATGTAGCACTTTCTACATTATCAAATCCTATATCTAGCACCAGATCTCTGGACCTCTGTTCTCCAACTGTCCTGAATGTGATTTGTCATGTGCTGACTAGTGCTATACTGTCTCCTTACACACTCCTAGAACACCCAGCCTCACCCCTGCTTTAATCTAGCAATCTCCAAATCTGTGTAATTATCATCTTCTTGAAGACTACTTCCAGAAATCTATGATCCTTTTAAACTTGGTTAAGTGAAGCTACTATGTTCTTTCATTAAATATGGAACTTCTAACCATTGTACTTATTGCACATTATTGCCATTTTATTGTCTACCATTCCCAGTAGGAAGAGAGCTCAGCAAGAGCATAAAACACGTGGAATACTAAACAGAATTACAACATGTGTAACTGACATAATGTGAATTTGACTTCACGATTTGCAAAGATTTTCTTTAACAAAATTTATAAAAGAGAACACTGTAGTTTACTACTATATCGTTTTTTTTTTCTTCAGGGAGCAGCTAAAGAGTAATTATAATCTATAGGTAATAGGTAAAGGAGAAAGTATAGAGAACTTATAAAATGTAAATTCAAATACAGAATAAAAATGAATAACCACAAATTAAATTGCTTTGAATCTTTTCTTTGATCAGTTGTGACTTTGAAACAAGAAATGGGCTGCTAAATTGTGACACTATACCACAAACACATTTGTGAACAGAAAATATAAAAAAATTGAGCACTAAATGTTTAAAACTTGATTAATTATAA
>NW_012150507.1:313719-319609 GCF_000956105.1 Propithecus coquereli
AATGCTCTAAACTTATTTTGCTAATTATATTCCCAATAAGTTGATTAATGGCTTTTTATTTGTATTTTGGACAAGGGTAGATTCATCATTTCACATCCTAGTATCTGACTCTGTTGTATGTCAGAATTTTTTTTTTCTGGCGCATATCTTTTCTTCTTAGAATATCTGTTAACATAGTTTTAATGCTATTTTTAGCCAAGGAAAAGAAAAATTTAAAAAAAAAAAAACTTTCAGATTAGTAGTTCCTTGGAGACTTTGCTGTGGTTTCTTTCTAAGGCATTACGTTGATGAATACTACAGCGGTGACATTGAGCAGACCAGCAAAAGATTTACTAAGGGAAAAATGTCCTCTAACAAACTTAGCTAAGAACATGACATGCAAAAAGCAGGGAAGTCATCTAAAAGGTCTGTGTTGTCCTGAGTATTTTCTAGTGACAAGATTTCTGCTGTTTTTGCTAGGTTTGTGTTTCCAACAGAGCTTAGCTGAAATCATATTTTGATGAAATTGGGAGAAGCTACTCAGAAATGTAACAGAGATATTGAACATAAATGTTCAAAATGTCATAGCCATTGAAAAGTACAGTGTATGTTCAGGCAATTAGAGACTTGTTCCATAAAGAAGAGATTTGAGCTATTTCTAGAAGGTATTTGATTAAATACTAATATACGCAATTGAAAAATAAAAAGGTATACATTCTTATGTCTTTGCATTATAATTCTAAAGTATAATGAAGTTTTTAAACGAAGCCAATTATGATTACTTTTTGAATGGAAAATGGTCCCAAAGTTGCTAACCGATATCTTACTCTCTCTCTCTAAAAAGTAATATCCTTTTAATTTTAGGTTCTTTTTATTTATAAAAGGCACAGAAGAACATTTTGGGTTTTGATCATATTCAGAATGATTGTTGTTTCATTGAATTTGGTAAATTAACAAGGAACAATTTCAGAATAAAAATGACAATCAAAGCTAATACATACCAAAAGCCAAAGGCTTACTTTCAAAATAGGAATGTTTATTAGTGTGACTTTATAATATGAAAGGAGATATTTTTAAAAAATAATAACCTTTCCAGAAAATATTGGAATAAAGTCCAATGGAAATGTGTTCTCTTCCTAAGGATACATTAATCACTTGCTTTAGAAATAACCTCCTCTCAACCATCATTCCAATTCTGTTACAAGTTTTTATCTCCTCACAGGGATATTCACCCTTGGACACAGTCTTGTATTTTGCATTCCATAAGCATTTTTTGAGTTATTACATAAAGAAATTAATGAGTGAATGAATGAATTTTGCAGGTTTTGATCATATCCAGCTCTAAATAATTTTTCAGATGGGTAACAATCTATTAAGATTATCTAAGTCTAGTAGAGAAACTCCCAGGATGTACAACTTTAATGAAAATGTGTATTTGATAACTGAGGTAGTAGAAATACTGGCAGTATTTGGAAAAGCCTATCAAAAAAACTAAACACAAAAATAAGAAAAAGTCCTTCTATACTCATACAGTTTTTTTCTTACCAGGACTTAGTTTTATTCTATGACATAATTAGAGATACTGCTTATTATGCAAGAGCCCTTGGCTAAATAATTCTTGGACATCATTTTCATTTCATTATATATGACCAATATATAAAGCAGATAGAGAAGAGTAGGAGGGGGTAGGGTAGGTTGAAAAACGGTATAGAAAACGGGTAGAAAAAAAGAAGGCTATTGCATATGTGTGACTACATTTTCTGACTTACAATATTTCAAGTTTCATTATCCCATGATTTTGAAATGGTTTGACACAAAAGAAATCAAATGCTTTTCTGCTTCCAAGACTTTGGAGTAACTTAGCATTCTGAGAAATAAGAGATTTTGGAGCTTCTACAGACCACAGAAAAACAGAATGACTCTTCAGAATACACTTACATTTCTAAATAGAAAATAATATAAATATATATTATATTATGAAACAGAAAATAGTACAAAATTCAGAGTGACTTAATTCCCAGTTCCCTTAAAAAAAACGAGAAAATCAAATGGGAAGTTCTAGAATTTTAGGTTTTCTAATTTTTCTAAAAATCACCAGTTACCTCCTACTTGACAAGAAAAATGGTATCTTCTGAATTCTTAACTCTCCACAATATGTGTGGATTGTTGACCGTCACATCCTCCATGAGACACTCTTCCCCTTTCACTCCTAGATATTATTGTACTTTCTACTGTAATATGGATCACAACTTCTCTGATACGTTTGAAATATTTTAGTTTCACACACAATAGATATGTATATTCTAATGCCCTCTGTATTCTTCATTATGCACATCACAACAGTGATTGTCTCCTTACCTGATTTAACTCTCATTCCAATGAAAATGACTTGTAAATTTGTATCTCCATTCGTAACTTTACCAGTAGCCTAAAATGCTGGATTACAGTTAGCTGATGGACATTTTTTCCTTCAAGATTAATAATGTCTTCACAAACTCAACAAGTCTACAAATATATGCATAGCAATCCTTCACATTCTAGCCTATTCCTCTTCTTTTCTTTTCTTTGTTCTCTTAATGTTTCTCACATTAAATTTAGACTCCAGTTGACCTCCTGCTGGTGTGTAACAAAAGTAACACTTCTCAATACTTAATTTGCAATTTATTTCATATATATATAACTTTTTTCATTGCTACTTCAAATCTACAAGTTAAAAAAAAATCTCACCTTAATGTTTAAATGCTGTAAATGCTTTCTAATTGGCTTCTAAACCTACACTTACTCATCATAGCCTAATTTTCAAAATCTATACTAATGGCATTCAGATATTTTACAATGACACCTAATGTGACTCTGCAGGCACATCTCCTAAAACATCTCTATGTGCTATCCTTTGCTTCAAAAAAACAAAGACTGATGACTCTCCAAGTAATTTTTCATTTCTTATTTTAGTTCTATTGTTTAATTCCCTTATAGTTCTACTTTTATCAATTCAAATAAAATTTCCTCCATAATATTTCCTTTCCTCTCCTCTTCTCCCCTCCCCTGACCTCTTCCCTGCTTTTTTGTCTCCAATTCTTGTGTTATTTTACTTTGTCAATTTCTATGGCTCTTTCCCTATATGTCTTCAAGGAGGTTTATAATGGAATAATAATTTCTCAGGTCAGAAGAGACCTTAAATAACACTATTTCAGCCATACTATGCTATTTAAAATTATCTTGAAGGCAGCTCACTTCTCTTGAAACAGGTTGTTTTTAATATTAGAATGCTTTAATTATTGGAAAATTATTACTTATATTAAGCCAAAACCCTCCACAGATTTTCCCATGTACATATGTTTTCAGTCCATTTCCTCTTATTTTCCTTTTTTCTCACCTCCATTTCTGACTTGAGCTATTTCACTACCCTTTTAAGTTGGTCTCTTTGCCATTCTCTACATTAGTACAGCCTTAGGAATGCATGCTAATCATGTAAATGACTTTACTATGACTTTTACTATGATAATATCTTTAGTGGGCTGTATTGTCTGCTGAGTAAAATATAAAATTGTTAATCTTTTAAAATATCATACATGATATATATCCAACTATAGTGACAGAATTTACAGGGCACATTGAATATTTATATGAATGGAGTGAAGAAGGGGAAGCTGACTCCTAAATTTCTAGATAGAGCAATCAAGGACAGGGAGTTGCTAGAACAATAAAAGTAGGAGAAGGGACAATTTCGGAATGTAAATTTCTGTCTTTTTATATTCTGAATATGAATTAACTATTGATTTTAAGGTAGACAAATAAGCTATTGATCGAATATATAATATTAGCAGAGATATTATGCATTTATTAAAGTAGTTTTGTGAGATGAAATTAGCAGTTTCCTTACCCATCTCAGGCTGAACCTTCATGTAGAATTTACTGCTCATCTATCTTCTTCATATGAGTTATTGCTTATCTATATTTTAACATTTGTTTGTGTTTTGAGCCCAAGGGCAGAGCATACATCAATTTTTAGTAAAATATATCTCATTTGATGTGATGGATCATTCTTTTGTAATATAAGTTTTTAGGTCCTAATTTTCTGTGTTAATACATGTTTTTTAGTATATCAAGAATTTGTTTCATTTATAAATTTGATAAACATTCAATGTCTTCACCTAAAAAATATGTAAAACATTGTGATGGATAGTACAGAGAAAAGAGATCTTCCATTAGAAATTGTCTTTAAGGCTGATATTAATCCTTTTAATCAAGGATTATATTGATGTGTCAATCCAATATATACCAGTAAATATATTACCGGTCATCTACTCATATCTCACTATCTTAACACAAGAAGTGTTGACAAATTTCTACTTGCATAACACATCTTCTCTTTCTCTATGCTTGATCAGAATGGAAATTTTTTCAAAAATAAAATAGAGTTATTGGAATATTACATGCTTAAGTCCTAATAGTGAAATATCATAAGCATCTACTACCATCCTTATTTTCAGGCGCTTAAGCATAATGTATTTAATAATTGGTTCTAGAAATTCCTAGAGTCTATCATCAATCTATTGATAATATATTTCTTACCTCCCTAGTGAATTTATAAACTTGAAAAAAGACATGTTTTCTGGGTTATTTTACTTTTTCACCAAGATTATTACCAATGTCCCATATATAGTGAGAATTCAAAGAATACATTTTATATAAATGAATTTTATAAACTTAGATTCAACAAAAGAAATAAATAATGATCATCTGGAGTAAGAGATGATATGGCAGTTCCAAGTCTGTCTGAATAACCAAAATGCCAATGAACATTTGATTTATTTTTTAAAATTAGTTTTTAAAATATAACAAATGGGTTGTTCATTTTAATAGATTATTGCTAAAGTTTCCATTGCTAAATCATATATATTTGTCCATTCAACAAAAATAGTACTTATGTGAATGTTACCTTAAACTTGAAAAACTGTGACTATCATCTTCAAAAAGCATATTTAATACATTTTGGTAGCAACAATGAAAATTCACAAATCTCCCATCTGCACTTACTTAGAAAAGAAGTATAAAACTCATTTGTGGATTAAAGTTTCCTTCAATGTAGTTTCTAGGAAACCATTCATAAAATCACAGCTGCAGCTAATTTCCATTTCTATGGATTTTGCATTTGTTAGAAATAGAGAAAAGGGACCATACTATTTTTGAAAGCCACATACAGAAAACTAAATTACATGATCTTAAGCACACAGATCTTAATAATTCACAGAATGACAACTCATTATCTCTATTCTTAAGAAAAACTCTGATGCATACTAGCATTCTATAATAATTCATTATATCTATCTACTTCGCTGGCCTAAATTTTGGAAAGTCACTTCATATTCTGTCATATGCATGTCTGACTGTTAGAATTTTCTGCGTAATTTCCTGGCAAGGTATTTCAATGAAGACTTGGGCAGTAAACACTAATGATAACAAACCAATGATCAAAGAGTGAAAAATATATCATGCTCTTATCTATCATATATCTAATGTCACATCAAGCAAGTGAAAAAATGAAACCATAGGGAAATTTTAATAAAGTTTCTACCATTTTTTATCTTGGCTGCAAGAGGAAATATATCAATGAGTTCAAGTCTCCAGACAAAAATGAATGATATCCCAAGACAGTAAAAAAAAACTCTCAATGTCACCATGGAAATATCTTTCAGCAATCATGGATAATTATAAAATGGTAGAAGATCAAAGATGAGTAAAAGTTATTTTTGTATTCAAAGAAGAAGGTAAAATACTTCCTCACAAAGGACATTTATTCAGATTATAGTCAATATTATGATATGAAATTTCATTGCTAAAAGACATTTTCATATTATATTCTTCACAGCAGTAATACCTATTTCCAGCAATTATCTTTTTGGTTTTT
>NW_012150507.1:323104-325579 GCF_000956105.1 Propithecus coquereli
TTTTCCTATATCTAGCAGTTTAATATTGTAAGCAATATTATTTTTAATTACTAATAAATTGCTATAAAAAGACAAGCAGTCAATCTCCTGGGTTTCTGCTGAAACCCTCACTCAAATCTATCCTTCACTTCTCGTTAATGAATTTCCAAGAAACTTTGGATGTCAGCATAGAAAGAGAGAGCCTCTGATAATGTCCCATCTTTTCTTACACTAAAATGAGTTTGACAAGGCCATTGTTCTCTGCTTACAGCTCAATGTCCTTTTCGAATACCTTCATTTTATTAATCATATCTCTCCCTGAATATACATAAACTTCATTGTAGCCTTTACCTGCTCTAGCCCAAAATCTCTTAAGTGACATTGTACTACTATAGTATTCATTCCTTACTCTCCTATGTACCTTCTTCCATATTCTCTATTCCTACTTAATAATGTTACAAGCACTGAAGATACAAAGATGAATATCTGTCTCTTCACCACAAGGAGCACCCTTTCTTTAATTGTCTCTTACATATTTCAAAAGTTCTTCCTCAAGCTCTCTAATGTAGATTCTTCCCTCAAACTCATTCTTTCCCTTATGTTCCTTCTCCCATCCACTTACGTTGTTTCTCATATAAAACATTTATCTCCCACTCCAATCTTTTGCCTGTATTGCCAACAGGAAGATGGAGTCCATCTTTTGGAGATCCTATCTATACCTCAACTATCACATGTCTAAAGCTGGACTCATCTCTCAACCTTTCTACTTCCTCCTGTTTTGTGACCATCTTAAAATTTCATTTTCCATCCTCTTCCCAACCCTGTCAGTTCAATCTCCTCTGACACTGGTCTTCGTCACTTCTCTTTCCAAAAACCTAGAACAACTTCCAATATCACATAAAATGTAGAGGCTTTTCCATTTTAATCACAATTAAAGCAGAAATATCAAATCCCCCCAATTTCTCCCAAAGTTCTCTGCTGTTCACCTTCGGGGTTTGACGGATTTTTGTTGTTTTTGTTCTTATTTTGCTCTTTCTTTCTTACTCAGTTTTCTTCACTACAGTACACATTGATCTGGAAACCCAGAATTCTTCAAGGTTCTCATCATTAAGCCATGTGAATTTTCTGTAAAGAAGAATTGTAGCTTTTATATTTTCGACTGTCAACTGCATAGCGCTGCTGATTTTCTCTTCTTTTCTACATTACCGAGCAGACAACTCAGAATAAAATGGCTTTAGTTAATCAATTCTTCCAAATTGCTTGAAATGCTTTATCATTGCTCCTGAGTAAGGAATACAGGCATGCTTCATTTTATTGCACCTAGCTTTATTGCACTTCGCACATATTGTGTTTTTTTTACAAATTGAAGGTTTGTCTCAACCCTGCATTGAGCAAGTCTGTTGGCACCATTTTTCCAACACCAAGTTCTCACTTTATGTTTCTGCATCACATTTTGGTAATTCTTGCAATATTTCAAAACTTTTCATTATTATTATATGTTTTATAGTGGTCTGTGACCAGGGATCTTTGATATTACTAGTATATTTTTTGGGGGGTACAATGGAGTGCACCGATATAAGATGGCAAATTTAATTGATAAATGGTGTGTGTGTTCTGACTGCTCTACCAACTGGCTGCTCCCTCATCGTTCTCTTTCTTTCTTCAGGTGTCCCTATTCCCTGAAACACAATATTGAAATTAGGCCAATCAATGACCCCCCAATAGCCTATAATGGTTCAAGTGAAAGAAAGAGTCATGTGTCTTTCATTTTAAATCAAAAGCTAGAAATGATTAAGCTTAGTGAGGAAGGTATGTTGAAAGCCAAGATAAACCAAAAACTAGGCCTCTTGTGCCAACTAGCAAAATTGTGAATGCAAAAGAAAAGATCTTGAAGAAAATTAAATATGCTACTCTGTCAATAACACAAATGATAAGAAAGCAAAACACCCTTATTGCTGATACAGAGAAAGCTTGAGTGGTCTTGATACAAGATCCAACAAGCTACAACATTCCCTGAAGCCAAAGCATAATCTAGACCAAAGCCTTAACTCTATTGAACTCTACGAAGGTGGAGAGAGGTGAACTTCCTCCTGGAGAAAACTTCCTGCAAAAGAAAAGTTGGGAACTAGCAGAGATTGGTTCATGAGGTTTAAGGAAATTAACCATCTCCAGAACAAGAGAGTACAAGGTGAAGCAGCAAGTGCTGATGTAGAAGCTGCAGCAAGTCTTCCAGAAGATCTAGCTAAGATGATTGATGAAGGTGGTCACACTAAGTAACATTTTCAATATAGAGGAAACAGCCTCATACCGGAATATGGGGAAAAGATGTCATCTAGGACTTTCATAGCTGAAGAGGAGATAGGCTGAAATACTTAAGGCATATCTACAAAAATTTGTTGGATTTTTAATTATGATAGTCATAGCACTAGAAACACTATTATATTTAATTTTACTAGGTAATCTGTTGAGGCATAATGTCTATAATTTCTAAATGGT
>NW_012150507.1:325884-326579 GCF_000956105.1 Propithecus coquereli
TTTAATATTTTTCATATTTTCTTTAAAGGTTCATTATATGGTTACTAAATAAGACACTGCTTGCACCTTCTATCAACTTTTCTCTATAGAGTATGTTTTTTAACTGAGAAAAATAATCTCTTTACAAGTGCTAAGTTATCTGCTAAATTCATATCAAATTCTGATAAATAATGGATATTCTGAGCTTTTTATATGAAAATGTGTAATTCTTTCAACCTAAATATTTTTGCAGGTTTTTTTCTTTCTGTGTCTACTCAGAGTGCCTTTCTTCAACAAATAACTTTAAAGCAGAAAATATGCCAAGTCAGTTTTCTCTTGATCTTTTTGAGTGTTTCACCAAATTTATATATTGCAAAATTTCATGCCTTCTCAACTTTATTCCATTCTGGTATATATTTAAAAAACTTTATATAATTCAATATAGGCATACCATGCAAAGTTATTTATACAAATCAAGATATTCCAAATCTTTTGAGGTATTATCATTTAATTTGTTTAGTTGACACTTGATTTTATAGGAAATCTTATGGCTTCCTCTTTACAAGCTTTATTTTTAATATTTTCTATTCATTGGGAGCTTCCATATGTGATTTTTTGCATATCATCTGTTGAATAATTTGATTAAAACTTCCAAACTATTTTAAGCCAAATGCAAACAGGATTTAGAGGGCTTGTGTTACCAATAAGTTCAATAC
>NW_012150507.1:326629-329795 GCF_000956105.1 Propithecus coquereli
ATTTCTGCCAGAATTTTCATTACACCTCAAGATTATCTTATATTCTTTGAGAGAAATCCATGAACCAGATAGTGGATAACAGCAGATTCATCCTCAAATTTTGAATCTGAGCTTCAGCTAAGGGAAAGGCTGGTCTATAAATAACATCTTTAGTGAAATCTATCACATTTCTCCAAAGAACTGAAAAAGCTTCATTAAATCTGACTTCTCCATTAACTTCAGCACCAGTACATTCCCTCTTTACTGTTTGCACTGTACTCCCCATTTCTCAAACTGTAAATTTATAATGCAGTTGTTGTTGACAAAGTATAGTTTAAAAATAGAAAAAAAAAGGCAGAAATGAACTCAAGTAATATAGTAGTCAACAAATTTAACAGCATTTTATTTAAACTAGCAGTTAAAGTGTTTCACTGCAATGTAACATCTTGTAACTGTGGAACCAAAAAACTTACTAGGTCCACGTAATATTATTTTAATGTTACTTATTTGGTATTTCCATCTATAAGTATCACCAAGTAAAAGTCTTGAAATCTGCTCCTGAAATAAACAGAATTGATTTCTATGATGAAGATATCATCATTACATTTGATTTTGTACTGGAAATGTAACATCTGAATCAATTTTTAATCAGCTTTTTGCTCTAAAGGAGGAATTGAAGGTAGGAGTTTAACTAAGCAGCATTTGGAAAGTCTAGAAACATGCTGTATATTTTTCTCCTCCACTCAAAAATAACATTTATCTTACAGGGTTGTAATGACTAATTGCATATTTTTGTAGGTTTTTCATCAGAATTAATACCTAAGAGTAGTGTTAAAGAGAGACAAATTTTGGTTCAATACAAGGACAAATGCATTCTACATGATATAATATATGTGAAAAATGGAAGACATTGGGGATACAAAGAACAGCAGATGCAGACACACACGTGGGAACATGGTCTTAACAGAGGATCAGCTGAGAAAGAATGATAAAATTAATCACAAAGTGAAGGAGTTTGGGAAATGCCATCTCTAAATATGCCACTTGGTATGTTGATTACTTCAAAATGGGCACACCCGGGGAACAGCAAGAGCAGGGAGGGGCTTCCTCTGAAATCCGCTTATCTGCCTAGAGACAGAACCTCCAGAAGGAATGCAAGTGACAGGAATCCCCTCCCTGGAATCTCATCAACCAGAGCAGATTAGCTCCTGTCACAGTAGAGGAGACTGGGGATGACACCACGCCACACAGACCTTGTCACGGGCTGTCACCTGTTCTTCTGAGGGCACATTCATCTTTCCCCAAAATCATTTACTCTTCCCTAGGTTGCCTACATCCTTCCACCCCTTTCCCATATAAAGAAGGTATATGATGCCCCCGCACACATTATATATTCGTACACCTTTTCTCCTATTAATCTGCCTGCTGTCAGTTTATTTCATAGACTCAATTATCAAACACTCAGTAGAGGAAGAGTTTTACCTCCCCTACAAAAGAATAGAGAATCTTCCTCAGTATCCTGGGGCATTGGTTCTAGGACTCTCTTTGGATATCAAAATTCATGGATGCTCAAGTCTCTGATATAAAATGGCATAATATTTGCATATAACCTATGCATATCCTCCCATATACTTTAAATCATCTCTAAATTACTTATAATGTCTAATTGAAATGCTATGTAAATAGCCATTATACTGTATTTTTAATTTGCATTATTTTTATTGCTGGATTGCTATTTTTTATTGATCTTTAAAAATATTTCCATTCACGCTTGGCTGACTCCAAGGATGCAGAGTCCGTGAATAGAGAGGGGCCACTATACCTGAAAGTATATCACACTCATCCTAACTGTAAGAACAGCAAGGATGAAATATTCTCTCACTTATATTCACCCACTTATATTTGACATCTTGACTTTTTCCTACTTACATCAAATTCTTACTGCAACCCAACATCGAACTTAGCTATGGAATCCCTGGCTTTGCCTCAGCCTCAGTCCTAGAGCACTGGTCCATTCCAGATTTCAAGTTTTTCTCCTTTGCTGATAGTTCATAGAGACTGTATTTAGCAGAGCTCAGATTGGGCAAAAACTTATTCTTAATTCTGAAGGATTAAATAAGCAGTTGTTTTTATCACTAACAGACAGCCCATTGAAATACAGAATAGGTGTCCTCATAAAATTGTGACTATCCATGCACGAAGTATCCATAATGAGTAATGGAGGTCAGAGCTGTAAAAGAAGTTCTCAGATTAGGAAGGAAGTTCAAGACTACTAAATTTCTTTTCAGTTCTAATATTCTGTTTTCCTTGACTCTGATAAAACTTAGCATGAGAGACTATTATTAATCAAATATATTACTGTCTTGCTCATAGTTTTTGAATTTAATGAAAGAATGAATGAAATTCCTCCTAAAAATTCATAAATTCAGGCTTGATCTGAGAGGAAAGGCCTCAGCCAGGGTTACCAAATTGTGCTGTTCTCTACAGAGAAAGCATCTAATAGATCCGAAACCTTGTTAAAACAATTAACAAAAACTATTCCACACTACTCAGCTAGACTCTCTAAAGTCTAATCCACCCTGTGGGAATTCAGAATAATCCTTAAGGCAACCAGCAGATAACCAAGAAGATCAGTAATATTGTGCCAGGATCCAGTTAGTTGTCCATGAATAATCAGTGTGTGTGGCATTATTTCACTAAGGCCAATTCCATCTTAAAATGTGGTCAACTGGTCTGAAAAACGGTTTAACTTTCTTCTGTATTATTTTTAAATAATACATGCAAGAGCATCTCACCCCATCCTTGACACTTAGTCTTTCTGTGAGTCTCACGGAGGCTCAGGGATGGGGATGAAGCTTAGGCATACAATGTAAATAAGAGATTTCCTTTTAATTAAAAAAAAATTCCATTTTATAGCTGTTTTGATGAAGCTGTTTCAAAATCTCCCTAAAGCAAAACACACACATCAAAATTCTCTGCTTCAGAACAAACACATTCACAATCATTTTCCTTTAAAATCTTGCAAAATGCCCATATATATCATTTTAGAAATTCTGAAATTCTCATTTTTTCATACAGAGGCTATGGAAAATTTTGGAAACATTTCTATGAGCATGTAACTAATATTTACTTTTTGATTCTTTTGAATTATTACTTTTAAATTACTCTTATTCTTTTCCTATATCTA
>NW_012150507.1:340635-343025 GCF_000956105.1 Propithecus coquereli
TCTTTACCATGAGCTTTTTTCCCCAATTTCTATCTAGGTCAGTTTAATTTTGATTTGGTACTAGGTTTTCTTCAACCCACTGTGTCCACGGGTTACAGCAACTTTTTAGTAGTGAACTTACAAAGACATATGGTACCTGGGCAAAACTATTGGCCTCACCATTGACCATCTGTATCCTCAGGCTCCATCATATGTAATAAAATCTGCCTTATTTGACAAAAGATAATTTGTTGACTAAAAAAAAACTTAAACGTTAAGTTAATTTAACTTCATTCTGCTCCACAAGGAAAATTTAAATGACTAATCCCATTCTGATACCTCACAAATGTGTCTCTTATTCAGTATAAGTATTAATAATTTGAACAAGGAAATTAAATGTGGATGAATCCAAAGGAAGCTATTATCTCCAACTCCAAATGCCTGTCCTACTACTACAAAAGTGTCTGTGTCCACATAGAAAAGTCAATGTATGTTTTCTTAACTGTATAAAGGGTGAACTCTTAAAATAACTACACTTAATTTTGTTCTGACTATATATTCCTTGATGCAGGTTCCATTTATAAGAGCAAATATGCGTAGCATTATATTCTTTTTATAAAGGATCATATTTCACAGACAATCTGATAGTAACATAAGCTTTCCATAATTATCAGTAGTAAGGAACGTGAGACGAAAAAAATGAATAATCTCAAATAAACAAGAGACAGGTGGCAGCCTAAGTTACATCTGTTATTAATCTGTATCACAAGGGTAGGAATGAAAAGGAAGCAGTAGAAAAACATGAAGGGATTTGTAAGGCATACTGGAGCTACACATTTCTATTTCTTAAGAACTTCCTTTCTTTCTCTGCCCTGTAAACTAAAACTGCCTTTATAAAATAGCCCTGAGTGATTGTCTTGTCAGAAGAATCTTCTTGTATTGCAGTCAAACTAAATTGAACTGAAATTCATCATGGGAAGAAGATATCAGAGAAAGGGCAATGAAAAGGTAAATTAAAATTAAAGGCCCATCCAATGAAAATGACCATAAACTCAAGGGTTATGATACAGAGTGTGGGTATTTTTTCTTTTGATCTAAGACTCTGCTATTTTCCCAGATGCTCTTTCAGGGGAATGATACCAAATTCATTATAATTTTTTTTTTTATCTGCAGAAGCCAATGGGTGTGATGAATGGAAGAAGTGTCATCATTAAGTTGACATCTTTCCCAGTGCATAGCAGGCCCTACTCTGTAGCCTTTCACAGCCTTAATAAACTCTCACACACACTAATGATTTTCTCTATAGAATATATTTACATGTATAATGATGTCTGTTCTACCATCACTAAACAGTGTTTTCATGAGAAAGACTGTTTCCTCAGGTAGTTACGTCTTGCATCCATAGGAATCAACTTTATTGTGATATGTAAAAGAGTTGTAAAAATAATAAATAAGCATTCTATTTGATAAGATCACTTTGAGATTCTATCAGCACTGACCAGTATAACACCACCTTGATTATACACATATTTGACTTTCTTTTTTAAATTCTAAGACTAGTTTTCTCTTTTTTAGAATTAAGTAGAGTTAATAAACTTAATTCAGGAAAGGTAATTTCATTTGAAATAATGATAATTTCTTGTCATTCTCCCATATATACAGCCTAAAAGTTAATATCAAATGCTCACTTTTCATTACTCAACATTTTCTATTATTGGATACTTTAGTATTTCAGAGTACAGTATTTTTATATTTAAATTATACAATGAGGTCACTATTATATTTCCATGTTTTATATTAAAATATTAAATTTTGTATTGTTTAGTAGCTTCATATCATAGCATAGCTACAACTTTATAAATCAAAATCCAGCATATAAAAAGAGTTTATATGATGGTACAATAAAAATCAGTAATCACAAGGTAGAAATTGATAGTAATTTTTTTCAAAGGGAAAATAAAGGTAGAAAAAAATAAGAATAAAACCAGAGAAATACTGAGGCACACTAAAATAAAATACTCCTTTGACTATAGGTCTCTATGCCCAAATGACATTATTCCATATAATAGCTTTCTTTAAGATTAGCCCTTCTGTATTCTGGGATGGTTTCTCCACTACCAAGAAAAGTGCTCAAACAGGAATTCTCATGTAGTTTCTTGTACAACAACATGACAGGTGCTTTACAAAGCAGAAAACCTTTGAACAAGAACAAATCAGTTTTGGGGTGAGTTACACACATACAGTAAAAGTGTCAGCCTTCATCCCTGTTATTTTCTCTTTGACACAGATTGAAGCATAAGAAAGAATTCAGGTGTACCTTCCAGAAGAATTGAGTTGCTGCAAGTTTGTCCACTTGAAGCTTATAAAATGTTTAAAATTTAATATTATTGCCACTACATAAGGGAATTTAA
>NW_012150507.1:343075-344858 GCF_000956105.1 Propithecus coquereli
AAAAATAAAAAAAATGAAAAGTTAGTAAGTTCATAGTTTTAGCTACTCCAGAGGCTAAAATCGAAGGATGGCTTAACCCTAGGAATTCAAAGTTGTAGGGAGCTATGCGCCACTGCACTCCAGCCTGGGAGACAGAGTGAGACTCTGTCTTAAAAAAAAAAAAAAAAAAAAAAAAAAATTGTATAATAAAGAATTTGAATGGCCTTTGGCCCTGCTTCCTGGGAAGAAATAATCCAGGTAATAGGAGTCTCCTAGTTATTTATAAGTATCACACCTGAGTTTATGTGAGGGTGATAACTCAGGATGGGGGCTGTTCACCAGAAAGAAAAATCAAGTGATTAGACATTTGAGGCTTTGAGTAAGCCTGACCTCCAGGGTTGGGACAGGGGCTAGAGATTGAGTTCAATAATGTGTCCAATGATGAAGTGTTTCCATCAATCATGCCTACATCACAAACCACAGTAAAAACTCAATACATGGAAACTTTAGCTTGGTGAACACATCAATGTACTGGGAGGGTGGTGCACTCTGATTCCTAGGGAGAGGGCATGGAAGCTCTATGTTTGAGACTCCCAGACCTTATCCTTTGTTTCTCTTCATTTGGCTGTTTCTGATTTTTAATCCTAGATAATAAAACTGGAATAATTTTAATATAGTGCTTACTTGAGCTCTGTGAGTCATTCCAGTGAATTATTGTACCTAAGGGAGATCATGGAAACCCACCAGATTTGAAGCCAGTTGGTCCGAAGTATAGGTGGCCTGGTGACTCCCAAATTTGTGGATGGCAAGTGAAGTGATAGCAGTATTTTTGGTAATTATGACCTTAAACCTGTGTAGTCTGACACTAACTCTGGGAGGTTAAAATCAAAATTGTATGGAAGTCCACAAACATTTTGTGGTTTCATTATTCTTTGTGTGCATGAGCATGTCATATCCTCCTAATTTACCAAAGTATGTTTCCCTATCCTCTTTCTGTTGATGACCATCAGCAGAATGATAACAGAGAAAAAATCCTGGGAAAGTCTCTTGACTTAAAATTCAGGTAAATTTTATACACGTACACACCCCCCACAATAAGAAGCTATGAAAGAATACCTGAGTAAAAATAACTGCCACAAGGCTAATTCCTTGAGATGAATCCTGTGATTTAAAATATTAAGAAAGTGAGCATTGTCAAAGTGAAGGTGGTAAAAAGACTAAGAAAAGGATTGCCACATTTCCCTTCTACAGGTCACATCAGAATAAAAATAGCTTAACAAATGCACCAGAAACACTGTTCTATAGATCACACTTCATGTACATTTGATGATTTCCTAACATCAAGGCTGAAACTTTGTTTGCTGAATGGACAAATAATAAAAGACAACATTATTTTGAATTAAATGAAATATATAGGATATATGATGGACCATTTAAAACTAGAACTTGAATAAGAATGAATATATTTAGCACAAAACTAAATAGGAGAATACTGAGTACTGAGACATAGTTTTGCTCATAGGGACAAATTCATATTGACAAATTTGCAATATTTTGATGGCTTTCTCTGAAGCAATTCTTTAATCAGACTAGCATAAAAAATTCAATATTTGTCATAACTTAGATTATTTCTTTTTATATAGTGGAAATATGTAGGGAACATAAGATATACAGTGGAATCCCTCTATCACTTCAATAATAACATGAACAACATGTTGAAAGTGATATAAGATTTAAAAATAAAAGATTTACATTGGAATTCCTACATTAAGAGGAAATAGTATTATCATACCAGAATATTAAG
>NW_012150507.1:348703-358576 GCF_000956105.1 Propithecus coquereli
AGAAAGAATTCAGGTGTACCTTCCAGAAGAATTGAGTTGCTGCAAGTTTGTCCACTTGAAGCTTATAAAATGTTTAAAATTTAATATTATTGCCAATACATAAGGGAATTTAACTTAATTGGTTTTAAAATCATATGTAGTGTACAAAAGAATGAAGACAATAGAGATTAACTGAGTCAGAATGGAATAAAGACAAATCAATTGAATTGAAATCTATCTCACCTGCCTGCATTGCAGATACTACAGAATCTTCTTACTCTTTTTGTGTGTTCTTCCTTTCCTCCTCCTTTCTTCCTTCCTTCTTTCTCTAAAAATTATTCAACATCTACTATGTGCCAGAAATTTTTCTTGGTTCTGCTACTATAAAGTCAAATAAACAGTGTTCCTTTCCCATGTAAAGGATCGGGGAGATTGGCACTAAACAAACAATTGCCTTGCAGGGTGAAAGTGCTGTGAGAAATATCCACGAAAAGGAAAGAGTTGCAGGAGTGGACAGTGGGCAGTAGATAGTGCTGACCCACCTGCAGAGCTAAACATTGACATGCAGAAATAAATCTTAAAGATTAACACAAGTTATCTAGACACAGTTGGTGAGGGTGGAAGAGGGCATTTTATCAAAAAAAAAAAAAAGATGTGCGAAGAAACACAGTTTCTCAAACAGATTGAATTGAAAAAGTGCTCTGGGGGAAACATTGACCAAACAAGAGTCTTCGTCTAGCAGATTGCCTGCCAACCCAGTGAGGTTAAAATTCAATTCTAACTCTGACCCCCATTGAAATAGCCATTTTGATTATCCCTGGTATATTTCAAAACAAACCTGGATTCTGGATTCAGCATTCTTGACACAATTTTTGGTCTGTTCCTTTTGCGTATATCTCAGTATAACTATGGCTTAAACATGTACCATCTCTATCTTACTTTCATACGTAAAGTAACATACACACACATACACACACACACACACAACTATGCTATTTAAAGTTTTCACTAAGAACTTGCCCAAAATTATAAGGTTAATAAAGACTTAAAACCAGTATTAACTTCATATATGATAGATCTTTGTACTACAATCATGCATTGCCAAGGGTTTTGTTTTGTTTTTGTATTTGCTACTTCCATTATTTTAGTCATCATTGTCATCTGTGACTGTACATTAAAAATCATATTTAGAGCATTTTCTATTTCTTGAGCCACTTTTATGATCATCAGATTAAAAAAACAAATTACATTTTGTGCAAAGCTTTCTTCTTAAAAATAATATAATAATTAGTTGACCCTCTACCTTAATAAACATAATTGTACCATCAATACAATCTAATCTTCCTTTGATGATTTAGGAAAGTTATGGGGCATTAGGCTAAATTTTCTGATCACATCAATTTTCATGAATATAAAAAGCAAAAGTTTAAAAAGTCATGGTAAATTGGACCAAATAGTACTGGTCCCAGAATAACTCCTTCAGTTTCTTCATCATTTAATGGACCCACTAATAGTGTCTGTTATTGTGAAGATTAAAGTAATTAATATGTATAAAGTACAATAGCTTAGAAGATTTCCTGGTACAGAGTAAGCACTCATTAAATGTTAGCAACTGTTATTGTTATTGTTAGTTTTAAAAACCAACCATATTTAGTATTCTACCACCCACTAAATTGGCAAGCAGAAAAAAAAATTCATGCCCACTGTATTTTAAAATGTGCTTTAAAATATTAGAAGCATCATGCCAACCTAAGAATTGTTTGTTTAGTTATTCAAAACATTAGATTTTTTATCTTAAGTAGCTTTATTTTTAAATTATATATGTCAGGGCTCAGAACACAATACACCAAAATATGGCATCTTGGCACACTGAGCATTTCAAACTTAAGGAAATTGATAAAACTGCAGAAGCAGGAAGATCTCCCTGATCTTCTCCCACCTTCTCTCTCCTAAAACAGGCCATAGAAACTGAAATTCCCCTCACCCCTCCTTCCCTGAAGCAAGCCATATAAAATCTAGAAAGGTCACTCTCTGGCAGTCTCTCTTCCTCTCCTCTGAAGACCATCATGTGACTGGTATCCTGCCTTACACTCAGAGGGAAGCAATGTCACAGAGACACAGGAAAGAATCTGAACAAACAGATCTTGCTGTATTCTCCTCAGTTTATCACCTTTAGATCAGATCCTTTAGTCCTCCAAACATACTTCTGTATCACTCTCCATAAAAACACACTCATTTCCCTGGGTCTTTGGGTCTTTGTTTCTGAAGGCTCTTGTGTAACATAAAGCTTATATCAAATAAATATGTTATGCTTTCTCTTGTTAATCTGTCTTTTATTATAAGGATGTCAGCCATGAACCTTATGATAGGTGAGGAAAGATATGATTTTTTTTCTCCCCTGAATGTAATATTCAAGGTTTGCCCATGTGGAAAGAAAGATTTATGTTTCAGAAATTCATTTTGGAAATTCAGAAATGTTAAGACGGTTACATATGGCTGAAAGTCTGTTTGATATGTTAAACCCCTAGACTTCTGTGAGCTCATTCTTTGGAACCTTAGGCTGTAACATTTTGCCATGTTTAGAATTATATTTAATTAACTTATTTGATTACATTTCAATTTTTATTTTAGTTGTGAATATTTTAAACAGAAGTAACGCTGCTCATTAAAAAGTTCTTAAGTATTATAAGATTTATCTAATATTAACAGTCTTCATCTGTTCTTATAAAATTTAAACATTCATTTTTTTTAACATGCAGGATATAACTTTATATCTAATGTCCGTATAGTTAATGGAATTTTAATATTAGCAAGTATAATTTTAACTAGAGTTGATTATGTGGCCCTAATATTGCTATTATCAATATAATTATTATTATATGCTTTGGTGCCAAGAACATATTTTCTTATGCTAGTATATTTTAATATATAGGAGATGACTGAGTTATGTTATTTGATGCAAAATCCAAGCTTAAGCATCAAACCTTTCACAGAGATTTGACTAGCAGCCAGCCACAAACTGACTGAAGTAATGAATTTGCACGTACTTGCCAAATGAATTATCTAAAATTATGTCACAAAATGTTAGTGCACAATGAAGAAGTCCTATCACTATTTTTAATTGCCAAAGCTATATTTTATTTTAATTTTGTGACTATGAACATCTTTTATCCATATTTAATTCAATCTGATATCCCTTCTCTCACTCTCTGTCTGTCTCTCTCTTAACTCTCCGCCTTTGTTCCTCTCTCACTCTTTCTCTTCTCTCTCTCTATTTCTCCCACCCCTAGGGAATTTTTGTTGCATATTTGAAAGCTGAAATAGATTCTTCTGGTGCCTCTGCTTGTGTTTCTTTCATGATGCATCTTTTTAGATTCCACGTCATCTAGAGCATGAAATCTACTGATAACATTCATTTTTCACCTTGTCATCTCCATGCGTATCAGGCAGGATAATCAATTATTAAAAGTCTTTCAGCAATAATATTTTCCCCCCATACCAGCTTACTAGTAAACTTTAACAAAGCAATAATTAAAACAGAGATAAGGCAAGCTATTTTCTTGCTTTCATGGTTTACATATAATAATATAATAATCATATAATCATATAATAATAATAATAATAATCAGCAGGTCAAATATCTTTAATACCAGATGTCTAAAACATTACTTACATCATGTAACTAAATTTTATCCCTACATTCTATCCACCCTAATTTTTAAACTGAATAGGTGAAACTGGCCTAGCTAAAAACAAAATTAAACAAAAGAAACACACTTGATATTTTTATTGTTTTATTTTCTAAATGATCAAAACTTTGTATAAATATTCAGAGATAAAAAGATAAATTACAGACTGATTTCTTGATATTTTTATTACCCTTATTCTATAGTTATCTGATGTTTCCAGCATAAATATACAAAGAAATTTCACATGGAAAAATCTGCTAGGGGGATTTCAAGTTATTTTGTGACTATCTGCTCTTGTGACAAGCATCTTCTGTTTTTCTATGACATTCACATTTTATACTCTTGATATTAGCATTGCTCACACCCGTTAATTTAATATGTGACATGATTTTACTGTTGAATACAATGCTATTTCACATTTTCGACTTCTTCCATATCTACATTGGTTTAATTAAATAGTCCTGGTTTCTAATGTATTTTTTGGTTCCTCTATTAGGCACAATTGCTTGTCCCATTATGATTGCTTCCTCACTCCTTCCTAATAGCATAGAGATGATAACTTTGTTGGTGTCTCCACTAGTTCTCATGTGATTCATTAAATCTAGATTAGTGAACAACCTGGTAATCCGATCCCCTCTGACAATGATGGGTGCAAATTTGGGCAGGTGGGAGGTACCATGTGGTTTCTTGGAAATATTCTCTGACAATTAAAAGGAGAACCATAGAAGACGCTCTTTCTTCTTCTGGGTATTATATTATCTGGACATGCCAGATTTGATGGAGTTGCTGCATCATATTTTGACCTGGGACAAGCTAGACTGAAGACCAAAGTAGACAAGGTAAGAAAGGGGTGGCTGAAAGATGACCCAAAAGAATCTGTATGCTTCGTGAGAATTTTGAGTAACCAAATTAATCAAACCCATTCCTGCTCAAACTCAGGATATTTGTTACGGTTTGTTCGTTTGTTTATTTGTTTGAGACAGGGTTTCACTCTGCTGCCCAGGCTGGAGTGCAGTGGCACAATCGCAGCTCACTGCAGCCTTGAACTTCTGGCCTCCCAAAGTGCTGGGATTATAGGCATGAGCACCATAGCCAGCCACTATATTTATTATGAATTATAACAGATATCTTTATCTTAAAGTCAGTATGCTTTATGGCTATTTGCATTTTGTTAATAAATGCATTTGAAAGCCTTCAGTGTCCTTTCTTTTTAGGCACTGTGGGGTTTGATCCAATCAAAACAGAGCTTAACCTGTTGGTTCCTACGCAGTGGTGTATTTTCCACTTTCTCCTCCATTCATTTGTAGACATGAAATTCGTTGTTATCCTCCTCCCAGATAGTACCCCTCACTGTAGAAATTGCTTTTATAACTTATTAATGCCAGAGGATAGGTAAAAAATAAACACCCTTCAAGAAGCACTTTCACTCTAATAAGGGATTTTAAATCAGATCTTAACCCAGAGGAATGGGATATCTAATTTTAAAAAATTGCAGGAATTGTGAAAAGCTAGTGAGAAGCAGTTCTCATTGTCCCTTAATATTCTCCCTGTGGTATCTTCACACTTAGTCCATTTCTTGACCATAAACCTTCATTCTGTCAGGAGTGCTCAAAGTACTTTAAAGAGAATGAACTTGGATACACTGTCATCTACTCAGGGGAATAATATTAAGGATTCATACATTCTGTCTGTAAATGATAAAAGAAAGCATGGCTGTGTTGTTTTTGTATCTGTGGACGCACAATTGTTTCATTTCAGCCCTGTGTTTAGCCAGGCCAGGACTGAGGCTGATATAATCACATTTATTTTCTTTTTTCAGTTGGAGAAATATGTTTGTTCTCTTTTAGTGGTGAAAAAGTCTTACTATACATAAAAGACTGTTGATACAGAATTTCAGGGACTAATAATTGACTCAATATTCATTAATTTATTCAAAATAATCGTGATCGCCTATTATATGTCTGACACAAATTTAGCTATTATGGATATAGCATTGAATACAAGTCTTTGTGCTAATGGAGGGATTTGTAGTGGTATGGAGGGAGAAAAAGAGATAAAAAAAAATAAGTGCCATACATTAAGTGTCAGATTATGACTAGTGTTATGGAGGAAAAATGCAGAAAAAGTAGAATAGGAAGTGAGGGGATAGGGAGGAGGGCTTCATTTTTCAAAGGCCCTATTGCAACATAATGTTTGAGTAAACACCTGTATTACATTTGTTGTGCCACATTGTGAAAATACCTTTCCCATACAGAAATTCATGCTTGGGAGGTTGATGATAGGAACGTTTTAGATTTAAGAAATTTCTAATAGACAAAATAACATATTCTTTATGCATATAAAAGTCTCTATTCACATTTCAAAACAGCTTCAAAACATTTAAAATTAAACTCAGAGTCTTCCAAATCTCTTATTCTTTTCTCCTCTTTTTTCCCCAATCATCTTATTAATAGTAAGGAGCACTATCACCATTGCATTTCAAAAATATGGACATCATTAAGAAAGCTTTCTTATAACTCAATGCCCAGGCTGACTAAGGCATTATCTCAACTGGGAAGCTGCATTTTCTACTACCAAAATCCAACTGCTAATATTGTCTAGTGCAAATACAGCTAACTAGGAACTCCATTTACTTATTTATTTATTTTTCTGGGGGTGGGGGGGGTCCATAAAAAACTGGAAAACCTGCTAGACAAATTTGAAAAAAAGTGTAATACCATTTATTCTTTTGTATATTTACTTTATAAGTGTGGTCATTTTGTCAGAGAAATAGAACCATTAGAAGAGGAGAAAAATGGTTTTATGTGCTGTTAACAGAAACAGTGTCTTCCAGAAATAGACTTGCAAATTGCTGCCATAGTGCCATTTCATTCACTATATTCTCTTTAAAGAAGAAAATTGTGTGGCTTGAATATGTTAAGATGGTTGATTTAAGATATCTATTATTACTGACCACTGAAATTTAGCCTTAGAAAATAACATTCCAGTTGCTGTTTTAAAAACAATTAAATGAGGTTTCTGAACAAAAAAGGAATTTATTTTATAAGAAGTATATTAAGTCTCTACCCTTGTAATATTATAATTTCTAAGTATTAAGAAATATAATGTAAATAAATTCTCAATAGCACATACTCAGTAAAACTGGCTTACTGCTTATCATTAAATGTAATATGCCATTTTAAAATGCCATAGAAGGATAAAAATTTATTTTTCCTATTTATAGTATCATGAGGGTACATAGCTGCTACATCTGGAACAATTCACAGGCATATCTTGTTTTATTGTGCTTTGCTTTATTGTGCTTTGAAGGTATTATGATTGTTTTACAAGTTAAAATTTTGTCAAAACCCTGCATCAAGAAAGTCTATTTGAGCCATTTTTCTAATAGCATGTATTCACTTCATATCTCTATGTCACAATTTGGTAATGGTCATAATATTTCAGACTTTGTCACTATTATTATATCTATTGTAGTGACCTGTGATGAGTAATCTTTGATGTTAACAATGTAATTTTTGGGGGGTACCACAAACCATGCCTGTATAAGATGGCAAAGTTAATTGATCAATGTATGTGTTCTTACTGCTCCACCAACCAGCCATTCTTCTATCTCTCTCCCTTTTCTTGAACCTCCCTATTCCCTGTGACACAATAATATTGAAATTAGGCCAGTTAATAACCCTGTAATGGCTTTTAAGTGTTCAAGTAAAAGGAAAAGTCGCATGTCTCACTTTACATTGAAAGTTAGAAATGATTAAGCTTAGCAGGGAAGGCATGTAAAAAGCAGAGATGGACCCAAAGCTAGGTCTCTTGCACCAAACAGCAAAGTTGTAAATGCAAAGGAAAAGTTTTTGAAGGAAATTAAAAATGCTATGCCCATGAAAACACAAATGATAAGAAAGCAAAACACTCTTATTGCTGATGTAGAGAAAGTGTTAGTGGTTTGGATAGAAGATCAAATCAGCCACACATTCCCAAAGCCTAATCCAGAGAAAATCTTAACTCTCCTCATTTCAAAGAAGGCTGAAGGAGGTAAGGAAGTTGCAGAAGAAAAGTTGGAAACTTTTAGAGGTGGGTTCATAAGGTTTATGGAAAGAAGCCATCACCATAACATAAAAGCACGAGATAAAGTAGCAAATGCTGATGTAGAAGCTGCAGAAAGTTTTCTAGAAGAATTAGCTAAAATGACCGATGAAGGTGGCTATACCAAACAAAAGATTTTCAGTGTAGATGAAAGTGAATGCCTGGCTTCAAAGCTTCAAAGGACAGGCTGACTCTCTTAATAAAGGCTAATACAGCTGGTGACTTTAAGCTGAAGCCAATGCTCATTGACCATTCTAAAACTCCTAGGCCCTTAAGAATTATACTAAATCTACTCTGTGCTCTATAAATGGAAAAACGAAACCTGTAAGACGGTATATCTGTTTACACCATGGTTTATGAAATAGTTTAAGGTCACTGTTTGGAAGCTCAGAAAAAGGTTCCTTTCAAAATATTACTGTTGATTGACAATGCACCTAGTCACTCAAGAACTCTGATGGAGATGGACAAGGAGATTAACGCTGGTTTCATGTGTGCTAATGCAACATCCATTTTGCAGCTCATCGATCAAGAAATAAATTTGACTTTCAAGTCTTAGTACTTTAGAAATACATTTTGTAAGGCTGGCTGCCATAGATGGTGATTCCTCTGATGAATCTTGGCAAAGTAAATTGAAAACCTTCAGGAAAAGATTCAACACGTTAGAAGCCATTATGAACATTGGTGGTTCATGGGAGGAGGTCAAAATAGCAACTTTAACAGAAGTTTGAGAGAAGTTGATTCTAACTCCAGCGGATGACTTCGAAGGGCTGAAGACTTCAGCAGAGGAAGTAACTGCGGATGTGGTGGAAATAGCCGGAGAACTAGAATTAGAAGGAGAGCCTGATCCTGAGACTGAATTGCTACAATCTCATGATAAAACTTGCACGAATGAGGAGCTTGAGCAAAGAAAGTGGTTTCTTGAGATGGAATCTACTCCTAGTGAAGATGCTATGAATATTGTCTAAATGACAATAAAGGGTTTAGAATATTACATAAACTTAATTGACAAAGCAACTGCAGGGTCCCAGAGAACTGACTTCAATTTTGAATAAGTTCTACTACGAGCAAAATGCTGTCTGACAGCATCACATGCTATAGAGAAAGTCTTTCATGAAAGAAAGAATCATCTGAAGCAAAGTTCATTGTTGTCTTATTTTAATAAATTACCACAACCACCCCAACCTTTAGAAACCGCCACTCTGATCAGATAGTAGCCATCAACATTGAGGTAAGACCCTCCACTAGAAAAAAGATTACAACTCTCTGAAGGCTCAGATGATCATTAGCATTTTTTAGCAAGAAAGTATTTTTAATTAAAGCACATACTTTCTTAGACATAATTCTATTGCACACTTAATAGACTATAGCATAGTGTAAACATAACTTTTATATGCACTTGGAAACCAGAAAATTCATGTGACTTGCTTTGTTGCAATATTAGCTTTATTGTGGTGGTCTGGAACCAAATCTGCAGTATCTCCTAGGTATTACTCTATTATATAAATTCATCCCAATTACCCTATTCCCTAGTCCCTCATTTTCCATATTCCCAAGGAGTTATGCTAAGGCTTTTACTACTCTGTTTAAATTTAAAGCATCCCTAATGTTAAAAATCATATTTTTATATGTCTTTGTACCAAATGAATGACTGACATTCACCATGTCTAGAACATTCTCTTTCTGAATTGACATCTTTATTTTGGCATGGCTCAAGTATCAACAAGCTATTTACTGGTAGTTACTCTTACTACAAAGGCACATAATAAACAAATATTATTAACTTCCTAGTGCAATCAAAATATTGTGGGAGATAAAATCATTCTTTCTTTCAAGGTTATTACAATCTAATAAGTAGAAAAATGCATATGAAAATAATAGCATCATGAATGCTATGTGTATGAATTGCTTGAGATCAGAGGAAGATGAAAATTCTTCTAGTTAGAACGACACAGAAAGCTTATTAAAGGAGGTGACATTAGTGCAGGGCCTCAGTGGTTAGGTGTAATTTTAAGATGTCAAGATTGGATGTGCTGTGTCATATTGGATTTAGTTAAAAGTACATAAAACTAGTTTCACAAATTATTATGTAGCCAATTTGCAAAGTACCTTATAGTTTAAAATA
>NW_012150507.1:358789-360501 GCF_000956105.1 Propithecus coquereli
TTATATGCCCTTAGAAATATGAAACAACACATCTATTCTTTGGATTGAATTTGAAGAAAAAAACTAAAAATTAAAAAAATACTGTTGTCTAGATTTTATTAATATTAGGAACTTTCAAAATCACATTAACTAAAGATTAAGCTGATTGTAAGTAGTGTAGCTGTTCCTTTGTATCCCATTTCTACTTCATGGTTATTGAACATATGATTATAATTCACTGAAGTGATGAGACTTACCAACATTTTATACTATGATTGGTTATGGCAAGTTAAGCAGACTTAAACCCCTGAAAGGAGGGACACTTCTCTTACAGGCACGGTAAGATGAGGTTTCCCTGTTGTCATTGCTAATGTTAACCCTATTTCTTTTTATGGATGACCCACCATAGTGTCCTGAGAAGCCAAAATGGGATAGACAGGGTCTAATGGAAGCCCAACTTAATAAGACTTAGGCCTATCCTAAGGGTCTCACATGAGTGTGTTAGGGACATCAACAGTAGGCCGGGAGCACATTCCAGGCAGTGATTAGGTGGTTTCTCCTTGGCAGTGAATATAAATTGACATTAGATTCAGGCTTGACGGTAAAATATCTGGAGCCTTTTGATCTAACGTGCAGCACATATTGTTCCTTTCCTGTTGCTGTGGAGAAAAAAATGCACTTAGTCAACTCCTCTCCAGTGTGTTCACAACTATATTCCAGTGTTTCCAGGAAGCATTAGATAAGAGTGGGAGGTGGTGAGACAAACATCCTATGGTGTCACACTGTTTCTAAGCCAATTTTGGAGACTGCATGACTCCTGAATCATAATAGCTCAGCAGTGTGAGCATTTACTTTGTCCAGGCAATATTGTTAGTGCTTTACATGTACTAACCCACTTAATTCTCACAACACTCTATAAAGGAAATACTATTAATATCCCCATTTTATAGATGAAAAAATGGAGGCACAGAGAAACTTGCCCCCTGTAGTATCATACGGAGTAGTTTCACTGCCCTGATAATCAATCATCTGTGCTCCTCCTATTCATCCCTTCCTCTTCCCAATCCCTGGATATCACTGATCTTTTTACTGTCTCCATAGTTTTCTCTCTTCCAGAATGTCATATAGTTGGAATCATACAGTATATAGCTTTTCCAGATTGGTTTCTTTCTCTTTGTAATATGCATTTATGCTTCCTCCATGTCTTTTCATGGATTGTTAGCTAACTCTCTTTAGTGCCAAATAACATTCCATTATCTGGATGGATTAGAGTTTATTTATCCAGTCACCTATGGAAGGACATCCTGGTTCCTTCCAAGTTTTGGCAATTATGAATATAGATGCTATAAACATGTGTCTGCAGGTTATTATGTGGGCTTAAGTTTTCAATGTCTTTGGGTAAATTGGAAGCAGTGCAATTGCTGGATCCTATAGTAAGAGCATGTTTAGTTTTTTAAGGAACTGCTAAATTGTCTTTCAAAGTAGCTGCACGATTTTGCATTCCTACCAGCAATAAATGAGAGTTCCTGTTGCTTGACATCCTCACCAGCATTTGGTGTTGTCAGTGTTCCAGATTTTGGCCATTCTAAAGGTGTTTAATGGTATTTGTTTTAACTGGCATTTCCCTGATGACATATAATGTGGCATATCTTTTCATATGTTTATTTGTCATCTGTATATATTCTTTGGTGAGATGTCTGTTAAGGTTTTTGACCCTTTTTTAAAATTTTTAA
>NW_012150507.1:362066-363518 GCF_000956105.1 Propithecus coquereli
AAACACAGGACATAGTGTGGTGCATTCATATTAGGAAACCACAAGTTTTCTCATTGTAACCTCACTTATCCATGACGATAAGCCATATTTAGCAAGACATTAAAGCTGGTAAATTTCTGTAACACCTGGGCAGAGTTCCAATGGGCATGCCCACATGTTTAACAGACAGACAAGCAACCTCATTTAACCTGCTACTGCCAACATGAAAATGCAGGAGAGCAAAAGAAATGTGTTCTGGCCTTGCCACATTGCTACAGCAGGGTAGCTATTTTCATTATTATTATTACCTAATTTTAAATTTAGAGTATTGCTGTTCTTCCCTGGACCTGGGCCAGATACTTTGGGAGGTGCATTAACACTTGCAGATCTCTTAGAGGACCCTTAAGAGTATTACACTGGCAATTTACTACATGGTTTCCCTTAGTGGAATGAAAGTGTTATCATGCCTCCCCAAGTGCCTCAGGGTCCCAGAACTCAGAGGAAAAAACTGTTCTCTCTGTTGTTTGATGATGATAGAACTGTTATCCTTCTTTGCTTTTTGGCAGTCAATATTCCATCAAGGTATCATGATATAATGATTCTGTTCTTTTAATTTCAGATAAATTACTGCTTCTGGCATCCTATCTCTGAGATGAATAAGAGGAATTAGTTTCAGTGAATCAGTCATAGGTAATAGAAATGCTACTGAAACCAGCCACCAAGGCTTTCTTGACTTATCTACTGAATGTGAGGAACCCTGGAAATTAGTTCTAGCTCAAAATGTTAAACATGTTGTCTTACTTTTCTGGATCCTAGTTTCCTAAACTGAAAAGTAAAGTTATTAAATT
This sequence comes from Propithecus coquereli, assembly GCF_000956105.1. Lineage (NCBI taxonomy): Eukaryota > Metazoa > Chordata > Mammalia > Primates > Indriidae > Propithecus > Propithecus coquereli. The sequence goes on from NW_012150507.1 coordinate 362,894, forward strand.
GAATGATTGCTAGGGAAATTTCTAGCTAAAGCATTCCCTGATTTTAAGTTATTAAACCTCATCATTAGCAATGCCACAAAATAATTTTATAGGTTACCATAAACTAAAGAATAAATAGACATATGCTCCACCCATAGATTTTCCATCTATCTAAACCACAATTCTAGTATAACATCCAGATCTTTGCTGATATTACATATTGAAGATATCTCCCTAATTATCCCACATCTGACAACCAAATTCATCATCTTCTTCATCCCCAAATAACCTCCCCGTGTTGCTTTCTCTTACTTGGATTATGATTAAAAGACAGAAGTTACAGCAGTGTGGGTATACAGAATGGGATTAATTAGCCATGAGGAGGAGAGTTACCTAGAAATTCTGGTGCATGGAATGCTTGAATTATTAATAGAACATCTAAGAGTAAACTGAAATTTAAGCTTAAGACAAAAGTGGGAATGAAATATAAAGTGGGAGCCTCTGTCATGGGAAGTTATAGATGTGGAATGAGTTTACCCAGGGAGAGAAATACAAATAGTAAAACAGGTAATCTGGAAAAAGTGCAGGGAAGGATTTTTTTTCTAAGTAACAGAGACCAAGGGACATTGAAATGCAGAAACATACA
>NW_012150507.1:367678-368536 GCF_000956105.1 Propithecus coquereli
AAATGCACTTGGTTAGCAGTTCCTGACCTGAGAACTAGCACATTCATAGTGACTTCAACAAACTCCCTGCTGTATAGAGGTCTGCAATCAATTTAAAGAAAAATGCATACGCCACACAAGATAAATGCTGAATGAGCATTCCAGACAGTGAGTGCTATTGGAGACTCCAGAAAAGAGAAGCCCCGTGGGTTAGAGAAGTTGGGAAATACTTTCTGGAAAAATAGTGTTTAAAAATGGTTTTAACCATTTTTAAGAAAGGCTAAACTTCAAGAGCCAAAATTATTGTCTGTGAAGATAAACAAAGGAAAGCCAGCTGGGAAGAACCTAAAAAGTAAAGGTCCAGTTCTTTACTTATCTCCTATTGTCAGGTAACTAAGACTGAAATATACAGGGTGTGGAAGATGGGTACAAAGTTGAAAGGAATAGATTTTTTTTCTATTTTTCTAGTCACTAGCCAGCTATTAGAAAAGGCTAAAAATGGAAAATGTTGCTGGAAAGCAGAGCATAGGTGAGTTTTTACACTGGTTAGTCCACCTTGGGTGATGGCGGCACATCTGGACTTTATTGTGTATCTCTATGTCATTTGACACATGTTAATAAGTAGGTATTTCTTTTGGAGTTTGGAACAAAAAATCTAATGAAGTGTTTTGCTGCATCGTGGGCTGGTAATTTCAACAGCCTTTGCCAACAAGGAATAGATTCTACGGAGGCTCAGATGCTAGACTGCAATCTCAAATCAGCAAGCAGCCCACTTGAAAGCTCTCTGTGCATAGCCAGAAGGAAGGTTTTACCGCGCATTCTACCACTGACTTTTGGGATCTCTGTTTCTCACCTGTAAATTAGGAGCTGGAATATACA
>NW_012150507.1:368586-369332 GCF_000956105.1 Propithecus coquereli
AAAAGACCACTGCCCTATAGAAATTGAAGACATAATTACATAGATGACTACAGCACAAAGTAAAAGAACAGACTTGAAAGGCTACCATTTAAAAAAAAAAAAAAGACAATCACTATATGTTTGGGGTTTAGAATAGTTTGAAGTTCCTCCTCCAGTGTCTGATAGTTCTTAGAAAATCACTGTCCATGAGTTGCTCTTTATCACTGTCGGGAAAAACGTTTTGTGATGTTTTAAGCTCTGGTGATGTTTGCCATATCATAAGTGCCTATGTCATTGGTTAAGTAGTCTCTTCAGACCGATTCCATATTCCAATGTATAATAGTATGTTCTATTTATTTTTACCTTTGTTTTCCCTATGCCATTTCACTGAAATAAATGTGGGGATGAATTCACTGCAGATCTTAACATGGAAGTGTGTCTTCTCTCCCATTAAGAGTACACAGAGACAAAGTACTTCTAAGAAATGATAATGAAAACATTACCATGTGCCCAGGTATGCTCACAACTCAGGTCCTACTGGCTTTAGGAGGCTAAATATGAGAAACACCACGTTAGCAAGGATAATTACTGTTATATGTTTACCTGTGTGGCCATGTCATTTTATCTTGACTTGCTCTATGCAAATAGTTATAGTTTAGGTACAATTTTCCAATTATATACTTATGCGCTCTCTCTCTCTCACACACACACACACACAATTTTCTACTTTTATGCTTGTGTTCTCCTCTCTCCACAACCCCCCCATA
>NW_012150507.1:369969-371239 GCF_000956105.1 Propithecus coquereli
TGTACAAACTTCTAAAAGCTAAAAGCCTGAAGCCTTCTAACATCCAAGCTGTCAGGACCAGTCATGCACAAGGAGAAATTCAACCTTCATGACCGTGTTTTCAAGCCTGGTTACTTCACCCTGATTCTGGCCAAGTTATATCTCTGAGAATAATCAAAGTGATATGAAAGTTAAGAATTAGATGCTTAACACCCTATGGAGCATCAATTGTTTTGTCTTGTTTTGTTAAAGTCTTTTATTTCTTGGTTATTCCATATTTAAATTTCAATAAACCATTGTGTAACTCTAAAGATATATTCAAGGTATAATTAGGTGAAATGAACATAGGCTTTGAAACACAGTAGTCCACCATCCTATTCCAGCCCTACTCCTTAAGAAAGTCATATGACTTTACAGTTTTTATTTGACTCTATATGAAACAATTAAAAAATAATCAAACATCCAAATTGAAGTCTGTGTCCCAGCATCTTATAGATAATAAAGACAGTCCCCAACTTATGATGGGTCAACTTATGATTTTTTTAACCTTATGATAGATTTATCAGGGAATTAATTGCATTTTTGACATATAATATTTTTGAGTCACGATGGGTTTATCAGGATGTAACCTCATTGTAAGTTGAGGAGTATCTGTAATGGTTATTTGCCTGATTAAGATTATTGAGATTACTAAATCAGGCCATGAATGAACAGGGCCTTACACATAGTAGATGATCAAACATATCATTTATTCTAAATTGCCCTATCATAGTAAATATACATAATGACATGCCTTGCACAAAGACCAAAATCAATAAATAAATTATTTAATCTGATTTCCCATTCAAGAGAAATTCAGCTGACCAAACAGGAGTGTCAAGTTTATGTACATAATCATGCATGGATCACAAGTACACATAGAAACAGGTATGAAACACATAGATGGCAAACAGCAAAACCCCAGCTGCTACCTTTTTAGAACAGGGAATTGGAACATGGATTGCTTGGATGGAGCTGTGATTTCTCCCTGTCAAATTGGCATTTAGTTACAGTTTTAGAAGAGGACCCCTAGGTGGTGTTGAATTTGCCCGTGAATCATGAAATTATGTGTAAATTTCTGTTATGCTATGTATGCTTTTTTTCATGGAAGAGTATCCATAATTTACATCAGAATTATATATTGAAGGAAAAGCTGCTGACTGGATAAATTAAATTAGTATAGCTCCAGAACTTTGACATCATCCAAAATAAAATTAGGTGAAGAATATCTTATGTGAGATGAGAAAAAGCT
>NW_012150507.1:380559-380998 GCF_000956105.1 Propithecus coquereli
ACAATGCCCGATCACAGGTCGCACAACCAACACTTCAAAAGGTGAACGAATTGGGTTATGAAGTTTTGCCTCATCTGCCACCTAACCTCTTGCCAAACGACTACCACTTCTTCAAGCATCTTGACAACTTTTTGCAGGTAAAATGCTTCCACAACCAGTAGGGTGCAGAAAATGTTTTCTAAGAGTTTGTCAAACCCTGAAACATGGATTTTTATGTGAAAGGAATAAACAAACTTATTTCTTGTTGGCTGTCGCTCCATGAATTAGTATTAAACGTGTTTTGGGACAGGATTTGTCTTAAGAGATTTACAGAGCTTTGCCCTGAAAGAATACGTGAACGTGTCGGTTTGCATTTCGAATGCTGTTACACTCGCAAGGGCATCTCTGAAAGGCAGTAGCGGCTGTATCCCACGAGGTGCTGCGTTTCTCAGACCTAAAG
>NW_012150507.1:381048-382161 GCF_000956105.1 Propithecus coquereli
GCTGCAATCCCAGAAAATCAAATCATATTTGTTACAAACATATATAAATTTTAAATAAATCAGATCTGATTAAGGACCTAAGATGTGTCCCTATGAGTAAAGCATATGATCTCTTGCACACGGACTTTGTGATATCTGATTTGGCTGCTTACTATCCATTTAAAAATACTAGTTGAACTCCAGTTATTTATGATTAGTTATATCTAGTGATTCTAACTATTGCATTATTTTTTTTTGTTTTCTTAAAGTGGCTAAAGAAATCCTTTATATGTTGTGATAATGCGTCCATATTTTCCAAATATTAATTGAGAAAGAATGAAATGTTTGCTGTTATGGGCCAAACTGCATCCTTCCAAAATTCCCGTGTTGAAGCCTAACTCCCTGTATCTCAGAATGTGACCGTTTTTGGAGGTAATTTCTTCAAAGAAGTAACTAAGTTAAAATGAGACCGTTAAAATAAGGCCCTCATCCAATATGACTAGAGTATACATAAGAAGAGGACATTTGGACACACAAAGGGACACCACAATGTGTGTGTTCAGAGCAAAGAGGACGTGAAGACACAGCCAGAAGTTGATTTTGCAAGCCAAGGAAAGAGGCCTCGAAAGAAGCCAAACCTGCCAGAACTTTGATCTTGCACTTTTAGCCCCCAGAATAATCAGAAAATGAACTTCTGTTGTTTATGACACACAGTCTGTGATACTTTGTTATGGCAACTCTAGTAAACTAATACATCTGCCTTTCTCACTTTCCATTTACCTAAAATAGTTGAGAATTTGGCTTCCTCTTTTTGAATACTTTTATGATTGCTGACTGGGAAAAAGTGCCAGAGTCTCTATTTTTCTTGTGATTAAGATAGAACATGTATTTATAACTTTGCAATCCACTCTTCAGATTCAAATGTCTGAGAGGCACCCTCTCCAAGTGTTCATTAAATCACCACCAAATACACATATACACAGCTTTGATATAGTGGCACAAAAAGTTTAGGATTTTGTGACCAGATTTTATTTCTATTCTTATTAACAATCAATCAAAATAGACGTGTGTTTAAGCTCATTATTTCTAGTGTTTAGAGGCAATCTGTGCCTACAGAACATCGACACAGTCAAA
>NW_012150507.1:383706-385203 GCF_000956105.1 Propithecus coquereli
AATGCTTAGGGTAAATATTTTGGAGCTATTTCCCTACTCTTAGCTATTTCCCTTATAGTAATTTTTTTATTACAAGTTTGAAACTATCACATACTTGGAAACCAAGCAGTATCTGCTCTAATAGTCTAAAAAAAAATTGTGTCAGAGGAGGCTTTTAATTCCAGATACAAAAACAAAACCGAGTAACTGAATGCAAGGTATTTTCTTAAAGCATTTCAGTTTCTTTCATGACATAAATATAATATTTTGGATCATAATTATTTGGAGGTTTTGTGTCTTTGTTTTAGTTTTCTGGTATCTCAGATAATTTAGGTCATGGTTAACCAAATATTTGCTTCATTTTTATGTTTCAGAATATACATGAATTAACCTATTGAGGGAGAAAAAGCAAAGTAAGCATATATAACAAGCTTTCTTGCTTTTTCAAATTAATTTAATTTATTGACAGTTCTCAATTACTCATAAGTAGATAATTTAAGGCAAAAATTTAATTTTTAATGAGAATCACTTAGCAAATTAAACATTGCAAGGAATAGGCCTAAAAAAACTTTTTCACAAAATTATCGAAATAAATTCAAAACTCAAATAGAACTGATTTTTGATTTATACTTTATATACAGAATCCAGGGAATGACCAGTAGAATTTTACAAATAATCCAACTCCAATAGTGGTTAAACCAAATTTACTCACTTCCTTAATCTTCACAACAACCCCATGAGATAGATAGTACTCTTGTTCCCATTTTATAGATGCGGTAACTCAGAGGAGATAAGGAATTTACTAGTGCTAAAGTGATACAGACAGCAAGTGGCAGAGTTGAGATTATAGCAGAGGCAGTCCAGGAGGTGATTACGCACTCTTAACCATTCTGCTAGTAATGTCATTTTTCAACTTTCCAGTTAGGAACATTAAAGAAAGTCTGTGCTTTTGACACACTAAAAAGGTCCTATTAATAAATACTGGTATTGTAAGAAATTAGAGAGCCAGCCACATAGGTGACAAAGCATCTGTGAGCTACTGTTCTATGGTCTGCTGATAAATGATTCTTCAAAATGTATTAATAATAAAGGAAGAGAAATTACATGTCATAAGTTCACAGAAGCAAAATATATGAGCCTTTTAAAAAATCATACATTTGAGCTAATGAATGCTTTAACGTTAAGAATTGGCAACAAAATGGAAATGGGCGACTTTCTTAGATGAGACATGTACAGAATAATTGAAAGAGCAGTAACAACAAAACTAACGGCTCAGCTTCAAAATATGGTGAATTGTTATACGTAATTCACAAATATAGGCAAAGAGGAATATGACTCTGTAGTTGCCAAATTACCCAAAGTCTGAATCTAAACAGTAATTTACTTTCATTAAAATTTATCAAATAATACTATTTTGCTGATGGGAGTTAGGCAGAGAAATAAAGGGAGCTAGCCATACCTCAACAAATATGCAAATCTTCATTTTGCTTTGCTATATCTTCAGGTATATTTAGTTAT
>NW_012150507.1:393803-395138 GCF_000956105.1 Propithecus coquereli
AATGAAATGTCACCTAACCCCAGTGAGAATGGCATTTATCGAAAAGTCCCAAAACAGCAGATGTTGGTATGAGTATCGAGAGAAAGGTATACTTATACACTGTTGGTCAGACTACAAACTAGTACAAGCCCTATGGAAGACAGTATGGGGATATCTCCAACAACTAAAAGTAAACCTAACACTCAATCCAGCAATACCACTATTGGGCATTTACTCAAAGAAAAAAAAATCATTTTATAAAAAAAACACACTAAAATGTTTATTGCAGCAAATTCACAATCACAAAGACGTGGAATCAACCCAAGTCCCCATCAATACATGAGTGGACTAATAAAATGTGGTGTACATATACCATGGAGTACTACTACTCAGCCATAAAAAATGGGGAACTAATACCTTTTGTAACAACCTGAGTGAAACTGGAGACCATTCTAAGTGAAGTATCACAAAGAATAGAAAAAGAAACACCACATGTACTCACTATTAAACTGGAACTAATCAATCAACATTTATATGCACATATGGGAATAAAACTCAATGGAAGTCAAGCAGGTGGAAGGGGGAGGAGGGATTGTGTAAATTCACACCTAATGGGTACAGTGCTCACTATCCGGGTGATGATCCCACTTATAACATTAACTCAATCTATACAAAAGCAATACATGTAACCAAAATGTTTGTACCTTCGTAATATTCTGCAATTAAAAAAAAAATAGCTAAGACACTTCCAAAAGAGTGGAATCAAGTAGGACAATGTACCTTCTCAGCTTTAAATATTTAATATAAGCAAAGAGTAATTAAGATAGTTTGGTGTTAGCACACTTATAGACAAACAGACCAATGGAAGAAAAGAGAAAACCATAAAATTGATCTGTGTATTTGAGAAATTTTTACATAGTCTATGAAAATAAATTTTAGGTAGAAAATGACATAGTCCATCATGAAAGGCATATTTTATATTGGAAAATGCAAAAAAACCCACAACCTTATGATTCACTGTAGAAAAGATACATGCAAACAGCACAAACTCAAATGCAAAATATTCATAAATTGAATCCTATAAAATTTAAACCTTCTTTACACCAAAAGATAAAATCTAAAGGGTGTAAATAAAAGGCAAGCTACAAACTAGGTGAAGACATTTGCAAAATGTCTTATAATGTCTTATAAGTAACTCCTATGAATCAGTAAGAAGAAAATAATGTGGCAAATACATTCAAGAAACTTAAATGCCCCACAAGCTGAAAACGTGCTTAACTTTCTAAGTAAGCAGGCTAACGCAAATTCAAACCAAAATTTGACACCATTTCAAGTCAAAGGTGATAAAAATTAAAG
>NW_012150507.1:395188-396106 GCF_000956105.1 Propithecus coquereli
AGCCTGTGAAGATTACAAATGAGTTTGAAAAAGATAATTCACATTTCTGACTTAAATGTGAACAAAGACAATTATAAGAAGCAAAATCAAAATCCAAAAGTAAGCAAAGTTGATGGGAAATATTGCCTTCACATCCTTTTATTTTAGTACAAAATTTAACCTGAAACTTTGTCAAATATTCTTCTCTAGGCAGGAGTAGAAATGCTATGTCAAGCAATGCCTCCAGTTTATAATTCCACAATCAAGAACACCATGACTCTTCCACTATTTAAGCATTCATTTCCAGAAAAATTAAGTCTCACTTTCTATACTTTAAGAAATTTTCCTTTGCATCAAAGCTAGTAAAAAATGGGGGAAAAAAAGACTTTTATTTTGGACAATACGACAATGTACATGTATAAAGAAACTCCACCTGGTACAGAACAGATGGTGTGTGGGGTGGAGTGGGGGTACATATACATGTATATCATGTCTAAGCTGATGTAAAACAAAGCAAGAAAAAATGATTAAAACATAGGAAAAAGAAGAAAATACGATTCCATGATGGTAAACTTAGGAGCTGGCATTTATCCTGAGGAAATGTGCTAAACTCCAGTGGCCTAGAATATGTTTGAAAGGAGTATGCACCCTTAGTGAAAAAGGTGGACTGGGGGCAGGAGCCTAGGGCTCTCAGGCAGATGGGAAGTTGGATAAAAAATGCCTCAATTTCCCAAATTATAGGACAAAAGCCAAACCTCCAAAACATAAATCAGCATGAAACCCATCCCACAAAAGTAGACCATCTATCTAGGCCTGGGTTGGAATGAAGCAAGATAAGATATATACCTATTGAGTGATGGAGGGAAAAATATAAGAATGAAAAGAAAGACTCAATCCCCAAAAGCCAACAAAGGTAAAAAAAAACAAACAAAAAAAACA
>NW_012150507.1:397473-399153 GCF_000956105.1 Propithecus coquereli
CCACTTCTATTCAATATATTAATAGTACTGGAAGTCCTAGCCAGAGCAATCAAGCAAGAGAAGCAAATCAAGTGTAACCAAATGGAGAAAGAAGAGGTCAACTTTCGATCTTTGCTGATGATATGATCTTATATGAAGAAAATCCCAATGATTCTGCAGAGACTCCTGGAACTGATAAATAAATTCAGCAAAATCTCAGGTTACAAAATCAATGTACATAAATCAGTAGCATTCTTATATGCCAACAATAGTCAAGCTGAGAATCAAAGACTCAATAGCTTTTACAATAGCAATAAAGAAAATAAAATACCTAGGAATGTATTTATCCAAGGAAGTGAAAGACCTCTACAGGGAGAACTATGAAACATTGAGGAAGGAAATTTCAGAAGATGTAAACAAATGTAAAAACATGTCATGCTCATGGATCAGCAGAATCAACATTGTTAAATGTCTATACTACCTAAAGTGATTTACAGAATCAATGCAATCCCCATGAAAATACCAATGCATTTTTACAGATCTAGAAAAAACAACTCTATGTTTCATATGGAACCAGGAAGGACCTCACATAGACAATGCAACTTTAAGCAAAAAGAACAAATTGAGAGGTATCAATTTACCAGACTTCAAGCTCTACTACAAGGATACAGTATCCAAAATAGCATGGTATTAGCGCAAGAAAAGAGATGTACACCAATGGATCAGAACAGAGAACCCAGATACAATACCATCCTCGTATTGCCATCTGATCTTCGACACAGCAGACAATAACTTACACTGGAAAAAAGAATCCTTATTCAATAAATGGTCCTAGGAAAATTGGATAGCAACATGTAGAAGACTGAAACAGGATCCACACCTCTCACCACTCACAAAAATTAATTCATGATAGATAACAGATTTAAACCTAAGGCATGAGATAATAAGAATTCTGGAACAAAATGTTGGAAAAATTCTTACATATAACTACCTAGGCAAAGAATTTATGAAGACCCCAAAGACAACCACAGCAACAAGAAAAATAAATATATGGGGTCCTGATCAAAGTAAAAAGCTTCTGCACAGCCAAGGAAATGATCAATAGAGTGAACAGACAACCTACAGACTGGGAGAAAATATTTGCCTGTTATACATCTGATAAAGGACGAATAACCAGAATCTAGAAAAAATCAAGAAAAAATCAAACAATCCCATCAAAAAGTAGGCAAAAGACATGAACAGAAGATTTTCAAAAGAAGAAAGACTAATGGTCAATACACACATGAAAAAGTGCTCAACATCTCTAATCATCAGGGAAATGCAAATCAAAACCACAATGAAATGTCACCTAACCCCAGTGAGAATGGCATTTATCGAAAAGTCCCAAAACAGCAGATGTTGGTATGAGTATCGAGAGAAAGGTATACTTATACACTGTTGGTCAGACTACAAACTAGTACAAGCCCTATGGAAGACAGTATGGGGATATCTCCAACAACTAAAAGTAAACCTAACACTCAATCCAGCAATACCACTATTGGGCATTTACTCAAAGAAAAAAAAATCATTTTATAAAAAAAACACACTAAAATGTTTATTGCAGCAAATTCACAATCACAAAGACGTGGAATCAACCCAAGTCCCCATCAATACATGAGTGGACTAATAAAATGTGGTGTACATATACCATGGAGTACTACT
>NW_012150507.1:411828-414259 GCF_000956105.1 Propithecus coquereli
TGGCCAAGATCTTAGACACTGGAGTTCCTTCCTTGATGAACCCATAGTAGCTTGACACATGGGACATTAAACTCCCTGTGCTCTGAATGATGTATATGGAATTCCATAAATATACATTTCCTCAAATACATTTTAAAATATATATTAGTTCTTTTCTGCATTATTTCCAGGTCTTTCACATGCATTGTAAATTAAGTGAAGTTTTGTTGATTGTTATTGGAACTTGATTACCAAGTATAATGATATTTCCATGAGAAATGTGTATATGCTATTAATAGCCAATTTAAATTTGGAAATTCATCCATTGGTTCATTTAGTTGAAAACTGTATATTCACCAGTGGAGAGTGGAATATGTTTCAAAACCACAGATGAAAAAATAAATAAATAAAACAAGCTTAAGTCAACTTTGTTAATTTGGTTTTAATTTTTCAAAGCTGCGAAATTTCCCTATCTCAACTTAATTTAATTTTTCAAAGCCGGAAAATTTCCCTATATCTCAATTGATGAGTTTCTAAGCTAAAATCCACTGCTTCTTATAACCAGATTTCAATGCTTTCATTCTAAACAAGACAATATAAATAGCAATGAGTAGAAAAGTATCTATGCACTTAAAATAATCACATTTAAATTAATTGTTTAATAGAAATCTTTGCAATTTAAGTACTCTGGCAGTCTCCCTGATAATTCAAGGAGTCTTAATATGGTGGTGAACCATGATCTTTTGATAAAAGAGAAAGAGAGGGTGGTGGGGGGGAGAGAGAGACAAGTGATCTCAGAAAAGTGGAATTTAAACATTCTTTTTATACACACAGTTTTATGCTTTGATATATACATTTGATAACTTCTTCCAAATACAAACGAAAGCTAGAAACAATACTTGGATATGTTTTATGCCTTAAGGAAAGAAAGGCTTATTTCAAACACACTGCAACTTCATAAATATGCCAGTGTGGGTACAGAATGCAGCACTTAATTGTGAGACTCGAAAGCATTCTCAGTGGGTCATTTCAGCCTCTTCTCACAATTCTTAGCCAAAGTCCCTTGATATAATTTATTGTGAGCTAAAGGAATAAAGCTGTATTAGTGATTGACTATATTATTCTAATTTAAAAAATAAATCTGTTTTTCAAAATCATCAAACTCATTTTAAAACCAAATATAAGTGGTTTGGGGTCAATTACTATTTTCAATTATCCATGTTAAGTCCCTTTTTCTGATCACATGAAGGGTAGAGGATGAGTATAATGGGTTGATCTCATCAAGAAATTCTGATTACAAATGACTCTCCAATGACGACGAATTGCAAAATGGCTGAAAATAGGATAGTTATTCAGTTCAGAACATTGAAATTGTTTTTTCAAAATTATTTGGAAAAACAGATGAACTAAAGTAAAAGAAAGTCTCTAAAGGGGTTTTAAAAGCATTATTCTAAGCATTTTTTACATACCTATGAAGCATACAAGTGAAAATGACTAAAAGACAGTTTCTGGTATATAACAATACATTTTTTAAAAAAAAAAAGATGGCCCTTTTTGTCCAAAGGCTTGTATAGCCAACTATTGGAAGATGTACATTTCATACACAAATATTATAATTAACAGAAAAGAATAAACTGGGAATAATTATTTTCAGGCAAATCCTTACAAAGCAGTGCCAGAGCTATGGGCATAACGTGATATAATACATGAAACAGTCATAATCTATGAGATCAAGCGGCTTTAAGTATATGATTATATATAATGGAAAACCAGGAAACCATGTCAGATACACAATATGGAGCTTGAGAGTCATTCAGGCCACTTTAATTGCTGAGATTAGTCCAAGTGAGTGAAAGAGAATAAAAAAATAAAATAACAGCAACAATGGCCACAAGGCTAATAAACACTAGTACAATTTATTGATTTGTTTCCCATGTACTAGGAAATATGCTTAAATGATATATTCAGTAATATCTGAAGTTGGTAACAAAATTCAAGTCTTTAACATTCATAAACCATAATCTCTGCTCTATATTATATTGAAAATCCAGCAAATGAAAAGGAAGCAGTTAATGAAAATATATCCTTTGTCTCCTCCAGTAAATAAAAAAGAAGCTTGGTTGATTGAAATATATCAACTAGTCCATTTTCCCACAGTTTTTAATCAAAATAAGGTATCTATGTCACCATAAACACACAACAACCTCATTTCTAATACACAGTCAAAATTCTAGAAACATTACTGACTCTACTACTTTCCCAAACATGTCCTAAATACTTCGACATTTATCCTAGTCTAGAAGATGCCTGTGATGAAAACACCACTGTGAAAATCTTTTATAATGGCAAACTTTTAATGGGAGATAGATGTGATAGTAGTGATTTGGAAAATACTTGTCAAATCCTAAACCAAATTTTAAAAAACAGAAAAATATACATTTACACTTAATAA
>NW_012150507.1:414309-415387 GCF_000956105.1 Propithecus coquereli
AAAAGTTTTCCATACAGTCACCTCTAAATGAGTATGTTTTGCACTCTGTGGTAGAAATATTCCCAATTATGACCCAGAGTATTATAGATAATCTACAGTATTAGTAAATTTACACTCAAAATTAAAGTATAGAAAAAAATGGTTACTGTGGTAAAACAAGTTTAGTAAAACATTTAAAATATTTAGCTCTTTAGCCTCATGTTTACTCTTGTTACATATAGCAGGTCAGGAAAGATGATGTACCAGTGGCTCCCAGATCCTGTTCTTTCCTTATGGCTAAGGCAATCAGTAGCAATGAGCATCTGTTATTTATGTGATACTCATCACTGATAATCAGAAATCTTCTATTAACCCAAACTGCTATTTTCCAAATGTCCGTTCCCCAATACCTCATTTTGCAGATCAGAAGAAAGTCTATATTTTTACTTGTCCTAGAAGCTAAATAATTTCCCTGATTTATTTATTCATGATATATATTAAATAACTATTTAACCATCCATCTCCTCATTTCCTAGGAAAATTTAAACCCATCATTTTAATAAAATCAGTGATATTATTTTCCTGGAAAAATAGAAATACACTTATAGTACTCATGACTTAACACAAACTAGGGTTCTCCATATTTTGTAAAGCTGGGACATGCCATGATATTCATTCACAAGAGCTGCCAAAGGGGATGCAAAAAAGAAAGGGGAAACTTGAAATAGATCACTTCTCCATGTTGACAATAGTGAGAGGTTTAAAGTTGCACAAGGCTTTCTTGCTATTGATAAAGCTTTCAAATCTAGTCATCTTTCAATTATTTAGGCACTGAATATACAATCTGTGACCCATCCTTTAGCTTCCTCCTGTGATCTCTCCTCTTTGGTTATTTCCTTAAACACGGCCCTTTCAATACTAAATGAGCAGAAGAAAACAGAAAAGAAGCCAAAAGAGCAAAAGTTGGTACATATGAGCAGTACTGCACAGGAATTTCAGTTGTGCTCATATGTTTTTGTATTTTCAATTTTTTATGTTATTCCATTTCCATATTTCACATTCCACATCATCTCACCCACCCTTACCCCTAATAATTATC
>NW_012150507.1:427686-428359 GCF_000956105.1 Propithecus coquereli
TAATAAATGTAGAAGAAATGAGGGAAATAGAAAAGTCCTTGTTAGATTACCACAGTAATATTTGCTTCAGCCAAGCTCCACTGAAGAACATTAAAATTAGTGGACTAATCTCTAAGGATAAACAGGGTATTTGCACAGCCTAAAAGTATCTGCCCCCCCCAATACTTATTAATGAATATGGTGATTTTAATTCATATCCACAAAATCTTTGATATTCCTGCCTCCAGATAGTAGAGATTAATTTCTGTCCCCTTGAGTAGGGGCAGTCTTTTGTGGCTTGCTTCTAGTGAAAAGAGTAAGAAAAAGAAATAATAATAACTACGGTGGAGAAATCTGGCAAATACCACCTTAATCAAGTGATTGAGGTTACATCACTAGTGATAAGTCATATTGATGTCATGTACCGCTGATAAGATGCGAGAAGATCATTTCACCTCAGTGGCATTCTTCCTTAAAAAATCTGTGACTCAAGTTCTATCAAATAGAAAAGAACAAATTTTACAAAATACCTGACTACTATTCTTCAGTGTCAAGGTTGCAAAAAACAAGGAAAGATTGAGAATCATATATCCCTAAAGAGGCATGATGACTAACTGTGATACAGAATCCTGGATTTAACCCTACAACAGGATAGGGATATTAGTAAGAAAACTGGTAAAATCTAAAAGCCTGT
>NW_012150507.1:430214-439381 GCF_000956105.1 Propithecus coquereli
AAAGATTTTTTTTAAAAAAAAGATGTTTCAGTGAGTGCTGTGGGTCAGTCTGTGGATGAAATAAATGCTTCACAAACTGTTGGTTGGCATGATGAAAGATAAAAGGTGCTAATCATCTTTTATAATTTCAGAATTCACCATTAAAATCTAGCCGTGCCCATATTTAGGCACTCACATTTTCCTAATTTTAAAAAATGCACCTGTAGCAGAAATTTTTCTCCAAAAAGACAGAGCCAGCTGGAGAGAGAGACAATTAAGCCTGATTGCATGACTCAGCAATAAAAATAGGAAGCTAGCTGGATGAGAAAGGATGAGCTACAGGGAAACAGATTGTCAGGGAGGGGGTCCTTTGAAAGGAAGAACAAGAAATGAAAAGAAACCCATCAACATGGACAAGGGAACTGAGGTTAAACTTTTCAACTAATGACAAACCCATTCCTAAATTAAAGAGTAGACAAAAGAACATTTATTCATAGTCAAACGGTGAATAAGTTTATACAATTGTCAACATCTATTTATGCTTTAATAGGTAGTCAATATAGCAACAATGATACCAAAACAGGAGTCTGGCATTACAAAAGGATACCTAGGTCTTTCTTCCATGAGTGATAGTGCTCTGCTCCTTCCTGCATCAGTAACTAATGCCTTGTTCTTTTGCCAGGAACATACCTTCTTCCTCTTCCTCTTGCTAATTCCTCACAGCACTCAAAACCCCACCGGCTTCATGATTACACCTAGCCAGAGAAAATTTATTTTATCCTTCAGATTGTGTCAGCCCCCTGCCACTTTTCAAATACTGTCTCCTTTTCTGAGTACATAACCCAAGAATACATGTATTTAATTTTCATATTTTTAACATTCATCTCCTATGCTCAACTTTAAGATCCATAAAAGGAGAACTGTGTCTGTCTTTGATGTTGAACAGGCACTCAGTAAATATTCATTGCAGAATGAATGAATCCTGGATAGAGAATAACGAGGCTGAGAAGCAATTTTCACTGCCACTAATCAGTTTCATTTATTTTGAATGAGTTCACTTTGCCTCTTCGCATCTTCATTTCCCCTCAGATCACTTCCACCTCAAAGCGTCTAAGTTTTAATAAATAGGTTATACAATATTCCTTTCTTAATTTCAACATGACATTCCCAAGGAACTTTAATTTCAAGGACTATAGTAATATTTTCCCAACTCTCTTCCCGTTCCCTACTGTTTCTGCAGCTGGTAAAAGTGGTTCTTCTTTTCAGTTAGGGGAACATCTAGTGATTGAAGTGAAGAATCCTTACTATTGTAATTCAAAAGAGCGATGAGATTATTTAACTATTTGTTCAACAAATAATGAATATAAATCTACTAAATCTCGGAAATTGTTTTAGGTGAAGAGGACAAAACAATAATGAAATAAAGTCTCAGCTCTCCTAGAGCATTTGTTCCTGGTGTAGGGGAGAAAGGCAAATTAATGTATAACCTATGAAGTTGTGATAACTGCTATGTAGAAAAAAAAAACACAGAGCAGGATGTATGAAGACTGATTGGGGAGAGGATTACTATTTCGCATGGGTAGTCAAGGAAGATCTCAATGATAACTTGACATTTGAGTAGAGATCTGAAGGAAGTGAAAGATGAGAGAATATCTGATGAAAAGCACATTCCAGGTAGCAGAAAGACAGCATACAGAAGCCATGAGCCAAGGGTACTCTTGGAACATTACAGGTACATCAGGGAGAGACTGTGGCTAGAGGGAGTAAACAAAGACTGTGTAACAGAAGATGAGGCCAGAGAGATAGTGGACAGTTGGACAATGTAGGACCTCAGGGGCCTTTTCATAGGATTAGAGAACTTTGGATGGTTTGAAGCTGTGAGTGACAGGATTTGTCTTCAGGTCTCAAAGAAATATTCTGGCTGCTATATGAAAAATAAGCCCCAGGAGGGCAAAGGTAGAAGTAAAGAAATCACTTAATAGGGGTTACAATCACCTAAGTGGGAGATGATTGTAGTTTCAAACAGAATGGTAAAGGTGGAGCTCTTAGAAGTAGTCAGACTCCAGATAGACTTTGAAAATAGAGCTAAAGGATTGGATATGGTAACTGTGGGGAAGAGCAATGTAACGGAGAGAGGGAATGGACTGCAACTGACACTGAGGATCAAGAAATGCACCTATCTCACTTGCAGGCCCTAAGAACAAGCAAAGGAAAAGAAAAAAGTCACCATTTGCAAGGGATGTAGGGGAAAAGCAGAGTCCTCAGGGGGCAACTAGTTTTTGGTTTAAGAGAAAAAAAATAGTGAATGGAATATTTAGAGAAGAAATGGAGGACAGAAGGATTTTGTCGATAAAGGTGTCGAGCTCCACAGAACCCAGTAGAAAGTGTGGACAATGGGGGTTAGAGAGGAGTATGAAATAGAGTCAGAATCATGGACCTATGGAGCCATTCAGGGACGAGAAACACACGGTAATCTGGGGCCTCTTGTGTTTGTGAAGGCAGGCAGGGATGTAGGGAGTACTGGGATAAGTCAGGATGGTGTCTTAGGTCCACCGTGTTGAGGGATAAGCCTATGAGTGAACACTGGGGGAGGGGAGCCTCTTCTTGACAGGAACCTGTGGTTCCTGAGATGATGAGAATGCACATTCTCTTTCCTCCATCCTCAGGTTCCTGGCTAAAATATTACCCTTAGTTGTCCTCATGGAATTGCCTGATCTGGTAACATGTACGTATTCAAGGTAGTGGTTACATGTTAGTACTAAATAAGCACTTATTTGCATGTACAATTAGTGAAGGTTTACCTTTTCCTGCAGTGTTTGCAAAGATACGGCACTGCACCCCAGTCTTCAGGCTTGCCTTATTGTCCATATATCTTCCTGACACTTCATGCTACTAACTTCTGCAAACTTAATACCTACACATATTACAGGGAAGTACATATTTAATTCATGATGCTATTGTTGTTACTTAGATAAGAAATGGGTCAATCATTGAGAACTCTAAATTTTAACCCATAAAATCATACAATGCATAGCACTCTCAGATTGGAAGAAGAAAAATTATAAAAGAAGAAAACAAAACCTAAAGTTTTTGAGAGTCCAAAATGGACATGGAAAACATATAACAATCATATGTTAATAAAATGTGTCAATACAGTGCAAATAAAATAAAGTTGCAAAATTACAGTGAGCTAAGCCTTGACCTCAGGGTACATTGTAAACTTTATTTTATTACAAAACACCTAAACAAGATAAAAACTTTTCAATGCATTATTAGGCCACTATTTTGATCAATCTCTATTACTATCTCTCTGATATTATTTACATAGAAGCCATATTTACAACAACAAAAGATAATTTGGGGCGACACAGGCAAAAATTTTGTGCTCATAATTTATAAAATTTCTTCTATGTGCCAGCCACTGTGTTTGGGCCGTCTTGGACTCTTTACAGAGACACTAGATCATTCAGTCCCTATAACATTCCCATGAGTTGTCTGTTATTGCCCCTACTGTATAGAAAGGGAAATAGAGACTTAGCAAGGTTACAGAGTTCATAAGAAGCAGAAATAAAATTTCAACCTAATCATGTGTATGTCAACCACACCACATTGTTGTCACTCATCAATTCTATGACACTTGTGAAAGACTACTGAAGTCAATTGTGAATAAACAACTAATAATGCTTCTTTGTTGAAAATAATTATATGAGTATCCAGACCAGCAGTTCTGAATATTGATGTGGAAATCACTGAAGGACCACAATCAGTAGTGTGCTGCTCCCAGGAAACATCCTTCAGCAATCACTCCTGAGTGCTCACCATGTGGGAGGTACTATCTGGGCACTGAGAACTCAATACTAATCAATTATGAACCAGCTAACATCCCAGTGGAGACACAGTGTAGCAAAGCAGTAAACACATGAACAAAACCATTCTAAGTGCCAAGAAACAAAGACTCATGATGATGTGAATGTGAATGTAGAGGAATAGCAACTTTAGCTAAAGGTGTTGAGGAAATATCAATCTGAGAAGGTAACATCTTGAGCTAAGATTGGGGAGACAGAAAACAACCAATGCATTTTAAGGAAAGACCAAGCTTCAAGGAACAGAAATAAGTATAATGAAGCTAGTGAATGGTCTGCAGAAGGGGAGTACGGATATAAGCTGAGTTTGGAGAGGTAAGCAGCGACCAGATCACTCAGGGTCTTTGTCAGGCTAAGATGTTTAGACTTTATTGTAAGCCATAAAAGGTTTTAATCAAAGGATTCAGAGAGTTACCAGACCCAATCTAAAAAATTACACACACACACACACACACACACACACGTATATTTATATAAACGATCTCACAGAGAATTCATAGTGTTTATATATACATAGAGAGATGATTGATTTGCATGTATATACATATATATCATGTGTATATGTGTATTTATACATGTCATGCGTGTGTATATGTGTGTGTGTGTGTGTATACATCTAACTGGGTCCATTCATTTTCCTGCACTTCTACTCCAACTATAATGCTCAAAGTCAAACTCTTAAGAGCTAAGGCTGAATAAGATGATTATGCCTTAAGGCAGGAAGAAATACAATTCTGTAATTCTGGTAATTCTGATTTCATCTTGTTCTTTCTGTCTAGATGACAAGTTTCTTTTTGGTAACTGACATTGAAATGTAGAACCTGCAAAATCAGCCATTTATCATTCCAAGTCACTAGAAGGCTTCCTATCTGAATAGCAAGAATGTCGCCTCTTACTAAGTCACACATGCCATTTTTTCTTCAGAATAATTTTGATATGATTGCATATGATCAGTTTGCATCATGTGAGAAAGATGTACAGTATTCTTTCTTATTCTCTTGGTGATTTGTGTTATACTGAACCATCACTCCAAATGCTCCTCTGTGGGCCAGATGCAGCCATGGTCAGGTTTTTCACTTATCTGGGGAAGCGAGAGAGGTTTTCATTGACTGTTGATTATGGCCTCTTACATTTCTAGTGTAACACAAAACTGTAATAATAGTAGATAGCAGATTTTTTTAAGTTATTTATTTCAAACTTAAAAGCTAACACGTCTATTTTGCACCACATATGTTTTGAGACAAAAATAACTTTCTTCTTTATGAAATATAATCTAAGAACCCCCCAATTTAAGGTATACAGCCGAGATAGAGCCTATCATGGGTATTTTTGTCTATGAATATACAGTCTAACTTTAGGTAAAATAGACATGAAGAGAAACAAACATAGATTTACTTATTTGAGTGGCAGGGCATTATCCATGAGCTTGTGTACAAGATAAATGTTATAACATAATCCCACATGTGGTATTTATTAAAAGAATAATCACCCTGTGGTTTTATAAACCATTCACAACAAAAATGTCAGTGATAATATACTCTGGTTTCTCTTCAGATTGAATAAATCTTTCCACTTTTACAAAAATGTCAGTAATAATCTTAATTTATTTGTGAAATTTTAGATACCTTTACTTAAACATAACACATTTTTATTTATGAACTTCATAAAAGTATAGAAGCAAAATGAATAATATATGGATTGCCACACCAGAGTAGAAAACTGGAAAACTAGTAGCATTTTGGACCCTTCTGTCTACAGAAAGCACTAATACACTGGTAGCATAAATATGAAATAAAGTGCCAAACAATTTGTGTTTTCACACATGGTTCTTTACTTCTCTTGGTGAAATAAAAGTTGGCCCTGTCAAGGTAGAGTGTGCTTGGAGTTGAACTTAAAAAAAAAAAAAAAAATTGAACAAATTAGTGCCTCTTTAATATCACTGAGTATTTCACATGGTATACATGCTTCCATGTCATCAAAAATCTGAACACAAACCTGGCCCTGCTTACTAAGAATACTCATTATAATTATAGCTTTATTACCTAAGTTGTTAACCCTTTCATAAGGCTCCCAAAAAATCACCTCCTTTGAAAAAAAATCACAAAAGGAAAAGTAAAGATAGAACAAAAGCTACAAAACAAGTGGAAAAAGCTTTTCTGAATCTCTGTAGACACTTTGATGAATAGAAGCATATTATCAAGTATGCGATTCTGGATAAAATGTTTATCAGTAGAAAATAAAAAACATTAAATATTAAATGTAAATAGTTTGAGTATTCCAATGAAAAGCCAGAGATTGTCAGATTTGATCAACAAATAAAAGTAAGACTCAAATATATGCTGCCTACAGGAAACTCATTTTAAATACATAAATTGAAAATGAAATATGAAAAGTTATATATCATACAATTATTAATAAAGATAGAGTGTCTATATTAATATCTAGCAAAGCAGATATTGGAGGTAAAGAGGGTCATTTTATAATGATAAAGGAAGCCATTCATCAAGAGGACACAACAATCCTAACTATGAATTAAACTAATAGCATAGATTCAAAGTACAGACAGTAAAAACTGATAGAACTTAAAGAAGAAATGAACAAATCCAAAATTATAGCTCAGCATTTTAATATCCCTCTCTTGAGAGCTGCTGGACCAAGCAATAATAAAATCAGCAAGAATATAGAAGATTTGAATAACAACACTATTAATTGACTGAATTTGACCTAATTGGACATTATAGAACATTCCAATCAATAACAGCAGAAAAAAATTTTTTTTTAGTGATTATACAGCATTCACTAAGATAGACCATATTCTGGGAAATAAAGTGAGTCTCCATAAATTGTCAGAAAGCATAAACTCAAAGATGATTCTAATATTGAATATTATATATTATATAGATAATAGTAATATTTATTAATAGAATCCTAAGTAGTTTATGTTTAAGTACTTTTTAAGTATGAATTGTTTGAAAAATAAAGTCCAAACAAAGTAATACATTTTAAGAAAAATGAATATATTGTGAGCCACACTTAAGATCTGGTATTTAATGCTTTCATTTCAAGTGTTCTCAAGATTTCATGTACAATAAGTTTTCCTTGTAAAAGAATTATTCTGATTATATCATACATGCAGAACACTTGTACTCTATTTGATTGAAGAAAGATCTGAAAATTAAGCATTGTAATTCTTTTTAGTGTGAAAGTTAGGAAATTAAATTATGCAAATACTCATCCACAATTAATAAATTGTTAAACTCACACTAAATCTAATGTTTTGAAGCCTGGAAATTGGTACTTCCGTTAATGGAGTGATTTAAATTCCTATTAAGGTTGAATTCACTTATAAAAACTAAGTAAAATAAAGATTACTTTATAATTAATATACCCAAGAGACAGCTCTGATTGAGGGAGTCACCCAGGGTAAGTGTCAGTTCTCTCAGCTTTCTAACCACTCTGTGAGCATGGGAAGATCATACGGTAGCAGCGCCTATCACTGACATCCTAATGCCTCTCTCTTGTCTAAATTATAGCACATGCCACTGAATGGCGTCCCTGCCTCAAATCTTACCTGCCTCTTTTCCAAACCATGTGTATGCTTTTTTAGTCATATTTAAGCAGAAAGGGAGCAAGTCCTACTTGTTAAGATTTTGGATCACGTTGTGTGAATTTAAATCCTGGCACTGTTATTTGCTAGCTGTGCAACTTGGGCAAATTGTTAATCTCTCTGTGCCTCAGCTTCTCCCTCTATTTACATGATACTAGCTAGCTCATAAATCCATCATGGGCTTAAGTAAATTAATAATTTTATTAATTTAAGTGTTTAGAATACCATATGGCTCCCTAGTAAATACTATATGATTGTTAAATATATCATGGTGTTGCCTAAAACCTTTCAAAAGTTTTTAGCTGTCCTCAAGACAAAGTCTATACTCTTTAATTTGGCTTTCAAAATACCAATTTATTTTTCCAGCTTCATTTCTATATACCTAAGCTATATGGACTTAAGTTTCTTGAAAACCCTCTTATTTGTCTTTTTACTTAAGAAATATTTTCTTGGCTACTATATCTTTCCTTCGCTTTTTCCATAAGTTCTACTCATCTTTTAAGTCTCAGTTCAGATATCACTTTCTGCCAGAGCCTTCCCTGGCCTCCAAAATCATTATATATCCTCACAGAGAACTTCCCCCATCATAGCACACTATATTTTAACTTCTTATATTATTCATATTACTAAACTGTAGATCAAGTAGGAACAGAAACTATTTTTGTGTACTGTGGTAATCTATATGTGTAGCATATACTATGAATCCTATATATATTCAACATAAACAAGAAAGAATGAGTTAATGAATAAGTGAATGATACAGTTGACTGTACTATAGAAAACTGGAGCACATTTCCTCCATCATGACGTCATTATCTGCCTAGAAGGTTATCCAGGACCTTCCATGAGAGGAAATTTAATAAATTTGTATCCAAAATAAAATCACAGACTAGCTTGATCTGTTAGCAACAGGTCACCTTGGTGATCTATTTGGGACACATTCTGTCTCCATCTCTCATCTATTCGAACTACTGAAGTAATGCTATTAAGCAAATAGCTTCAGTTCTCTGCCTTTCCGTTACCGGGGTTATCTGGTATAATCATTCTTCTTGATTTTCTTGCAGCTGGGTGAGGCTGTGTAATATTTTGGCCAAAAAGTTATAAGTCACATATATCATTTCTAAGTCAGATCATTTGATTTGGCCATCAAGACCCTAGGGAGATATCTGCCCATCAAAACTACTGGCAATGGTCGTGATGGTAGCGGCTTTGTCAGTCTGTATTGAGGTGTGAGGTGACAAGGAGCAGGGCTGCTAGCCCACCTTTGATGGTTATATAGTGGGAGCAATGTATTGATTAACCTTTGCTATGAGAAACTACTAAGATATTTTAACCTGCATGATAACACTTCCAACACTGAAAAACAATATATCTCTAGGAAATGATTAACAACTTACAGACCACATACTGGGGAATGTTGATCAAGCTTTCTAAAAACTCTTAGAGCAAGAAGAAAACACTCCAAGGAAACCCTCCCCCAAATTCTGTGACATCTTAATTTTATTTTGCAGCCTCAAGTCTGCAACAATAACATGTTCTGCATAACTAAGCTGTGAGGAGACTATTTTGATTGTTTCTGTGGAAAAATTGAACTATTTTTTTTTCCTTTAGGAAAATTTTAATAGCATAATTTGGGAGAAAATGTTTCTGGAATAACTATTATAAAATTATAGCACATTATAGTTGTATTTTTTTTAACCTCAAGCGTTTACTTTCCA
>NW_012150507.1:442441-444222 GCF_000956105.1 Propithecus coquereli
ATGGGGAAACATTTTTTAATTGTATAGTATTATTAAAACCTATGAATTTAAATGCTTGGGATTTATTGTCAGTCAACAGGAAAAAGTTGTTCTGAATATTTATCCTTCTCCTTGATATCATGGAGATGATTATTTTCACACAGTGGAGAACTGCTTCCCACACCAAGATAATGTCTCACCTACAAAGTTAGTTGATCCCCTAAACACTACTGTTAGGTACTCTAAGGTAGTTACAGCTCCTGGATTCTAAATTTCAAAGCACACACTGCCAAAATCTAAATTCTACTTTTTACTCTCCGGTATGATCTAGTATATTAAGGAAGGGGGAAATTTCATTCTTTCATAGATTCCGTGAAAGAATCAGTGAATTAACTTGACAGGCTAATTATATCTTATATGAATATGCTCTTTAGACTTTCAATTTTAGAGTTCACAAGGCACTTTTGTGTGAATTTTCCCTTTATTAAAAAAAACATATCAACCAAGAAGAGGCCATCATCCATATATTAAAAATGAGAGAAAAGTGTCTAGAAATGACTTACATAATGTACTCCTGACTTTCATCTCAGAGTTCTGAATCCCTTTGTTTTATACATTCACCCAACTCATATCTCCACAACAACAACAAAAGCAGCAAATTGAGGTAATAAGCACGTTATCATAAATATTCTCCCCATGACCAATCTCAATGAGAAACCCTTTCTTATTCCACCACTCCTGACTTAGATAGGTTTATCTCAAAATATTAATAGCCATTATTCCCTTATTTCACAACTGCTTTAAATTATCGGGATCCCTGAGACTAGACTCCAGAATCCTTACTCAATGTCTACTTTCACTTTAAGATGTAACAAGAAAAAGAATTTGTCTGCTTTAAAAAAATGGACTAAATGGCAGACTTAACTCAAAATAGCCACCAGAATTATATAACCAACCAAATGTATTTTCTTTTCACACTAAGACACGACTCTTCTAATACAAAATCTAAAGTGCACACATCAGCAAGACAGAAAGAGAAATCGAAGTAGGTCTTTCTCAGCCATTACTCAGTGCAATTGAAGGGTTCTAATTTTATTTATTCTTGAGGTTTCATAACATAGTTATAATGCCTTGTAAAAGTGACTTTCTGTGACAATTGAGGGTATATTTCAATTATAATGCTTTGCCCAATTAAATCTGAATCAACTATTTCTTTTGAAATGATACAGGCATAATATTGTTTTCTAAAGTATTTCAAATTAATAAAAACGGTGTTGACATATCAGATTAGACTGAAAAACTGATTGTGAGAAACTGACAGTTAAAAAATATACATTTTCCCCTTATTATCAGATAAATATATTTAACATTTCCTTCAGAGATGAGTTTAATTTCACCTCACTATTCATAACAACAAAATATCCGTGGGTGCCACAGTACCACTTTCCAATGTACATCATATCTCATCACACCATCCTTGTTTGTAGACAGGTGCATGGTGTACGAGGCCAACCGAAGTGACCTGTTCAATTGAGATAATTATTGGGATAATTAAAGTAACACATGTTTATTATTAAATACTCTGGCAGTTGAAGCAGGCTTCAAGTTTAAACCAGAAGCACATCACAAATTGTGTATGCAATATTCATGAACCAAGGGCATTACCAACTTTCACTCTAATATACATAAGTGAGTCTAAAATAGCAGTAGTTATAATATGTATCGAAAGGAATGAAACACACAACGAAAGGAAAAACTGAGACATATATTTAGAAACTTTGGATAAATTTAAGACTAAATAT
>NW_012150507.1:444272-444696 GCF_000956105.1 Propithecus coquereli
TTAATATTATTTTAAACAAAATTATTCTTTCTGATTGTAAAACTCATCAAATCTCACATTTCAGTTAAGTATGGTATATCACAGTCCTTTTTTTTTTCAACTGACTAATCAAAGGTGGTAATCATATGGCCCTAACACCACTACCCCCACTACTGTTCTCTGAGAAGCCTTTATGAATCAATTGCAGAGGTTTTTCCAACTGAGCTTAGATATAGTTTTAGAATCATTCTTGAAATCTTCGATTCGACAATTCATAATAGATAGCAATTCACATGTATCTGTTGTGATTATTGATTTCCTTTTCTAACTCCTCCACTAAAATACAAAATCCCTTTTAGCAGTAGTTTATTATACATCTTTGTATTTGGATAGTATAGCTCAACATATTGTGTACATACAGCTAATTAATATATGTTATATGATT
>NW_012150507.1:449841-451499 GCF_000956105.1 Propithecus coquereli
TACCTAAATGAGCTTGTGGCTCACTTATTACCAAGGTCATTTATTTATAAGAAGGATCTTGCCAACTCACAACTCTGGTCTGAATGTGTTTGGTTATCTAATATCTGTGAGTGCATATTAAATTGCATTTTACAATAATGGTGGCAGCAAGCCGATGCTCCTGAATTATATCATGGCATCTTTAAAACACCATCATGTTACACAGATCTAGGTGCCTGTGACTACTGCCAGGAGCCAGAGGACATCAGTGTTAAGGAGTGTCCTCTTCTATGACCACATGGCCTGCCATTTTATCTGATCGAATGCCATCTGTTCATCCTGCTGCCATTCTCTAGGGTAACTGGGTTAAAACTACAAGACATTAAAAATAGTTACATTGCTTACTGTATTTTTAATTGACTGGATATTTATATCAGTGACTTTTCTCTCATATGGCTATTTATTAAAATAGTTTTTGTGGCCTTGTTTTAAGAGGTAACTATTTAACTCTGTTATGTTGCATGGCTCACAGTCTTAGTTAAGAAAAGTTCCCTACAGTTTATTAAACAATCTAGGAAATGGTGGAATATTCACATATTCATAATTAAAAGAGTACATATTATAATAAGAACCTATATAGTCTTGAGGTTAAGAGCACTGGTTCCCAAGTCAGATTGCCAAGGTTAGAATCCCAGCTTCACCTCTTACTAGTTCTGTGAATCTGGGCAAGTTACCTTACCGTATTTAATTGTCCTCATCTGTAAAATAATGACAATAATTGTGTGTACATCATTGGGTTGTTAGGAAGATTCAGTGAGCTAATCCTTGTAAAAAATCAAATGTATTACTTGACGTACAATAACCCCTCAATAAATATTAGCAATTATTATCAAGAATCATCACAGTTTGGTATTAATCTCAAATTTTTATGAAAAAGCTTTGAGAACTGAACATTTATTCCATTTTAGATGGAATGTGCTATATAGAGAAACATTACAAGATGAATCCAATTTCTCAAATGTACTTCATTTGATTTTAAATATATTCCATATCCATATTTTAAGAATGATCCATTTTTATGCCTTTTCTTCAGTATATTATGCAGTGTTTTATTATTGCATGTCATTTCCTGAAATCCTGTGAACCAAAATGTCACTGATGAGCACATACAAAAACACTGCTACAGCCTCACAGAAAGCAAACAGAACTTCTATTTTATGACTTGTTTAAAAGGATAATTTATCTTATAAATGCTAAAAAGCATTTCTATAGGGAGTGAAGAAATAATGCATACTCAGTATACTGCTTTCATTATTGCTGGTTTAGGCACTTCTAGAGGCCTTTTTGACTCTCATTTTTATGCAGACAATAAAACTCAGGTTATAATTACTACAAAAATCTAGATTTAGGAGAAAAGAAAGCCAAAAAGGTTAATATGCAGACTTTAGAATTAGGGACATAAACTCCTTTGCCTGATGATGGTACATTTAACTCAAATCTTTAGAAACTCAGTTGGCTGAGCTCTTTTAGGTCCCACCCACTGCCTAAGAACAACCGATACCCTATTCAGCAAAATGCAGGCCTGATTGGCCAAATTCACTCCATTTATTCACTGCACTATTTGTGTTTTCTATGTACTAATTTCCCTCTTGGGTATGCTGTTTTTCAGTATTATGAAA
>NW_012150507.1:451899-456484 GCF_000956105.1 Propithecus coquereli
GTCATAATTAACAATCTCATGATACAGTGGCTTTAAAAAAGAAAAAGTTATGTCTTACCTCTTCCCACTGATGTATGTATCTAATTAACCTTGAAAGTCGTAATAAACGCAAGAGGCTGAGAATTTTTGTAAACCTCACAATGCGAAGTGCCCTGGCTGTCTTGTAAACTTCTGAATCCATTCCTTTTTCTACAATAAGAAAGATATAATCCACTGGGATGGATGAGATGAAGTCAACCACAAACCAGCTTTTTAAATAATTCATCTTGATCACTTTAGGGTCCAGGATGATTTCAGAACTGTCTTCATTGACAGTCCCAGTCCTAAAATTCATGATCAGGTCCAACAGGAAAACTGTATCCGATGCCACATTGAAAACTATCCATGGTGTTGTTGTTTGCTCTGTAAAGAATGTGATTCCAACTGGTATGATGACCAGATTTCCAACCATCATTATAAGCATTATTAAATCCCAATAAAACCTACAACAAATAAAAAAATCAGATTTTAAAATGTAGATAATAACCAGCCTATTCTCCCCCCACAAAAATTATTACTGATATATGATTAGATATATAAGCAAAATGACAAATAAATAGTTTTATAAAAAATGTAACTTCTTCAATGGTTGTAAATTTAACTATAAGTAAAACTAATGTATTCCTAAGCCAAGGCATTATGATTATAGAATTCTAAAAATTATTTTATATAAAGCATTATGCAAATAAAATTCAAGAACACCCATGCCACTGCTTAACTAGTAAAGAGGAAAAAAGTCACCTGCCTTGTAGTTAATACACAATATAGATGGAAATAAGGAAGAAATATAAGACTAAAGGATCTATAAGACTGCCTTTGTGAAGACTCTTTGGAGGTGTTTTAAAATATTTTATGTCAACTTACCAATCATAGATGTGAATAAACAGTAAAAAAATGGTACTACAAAAAGTTTGGTTCTGTAAACATATCTCTAGGAGCACAGATTAGGTTAGCCATAGATTCTAGAATAGCCTGCAGCTTTGCAGAACTCCAAATACTTATGCTTTATTCTTTTATGTGAAATAAGAAAACTAACTTTTGTCTGATGCTGAAAAGAATTTAACAGACTCTACTCCAGATTTGAAAATAGAATTTACCTAAAATGTATGTTTTTGTCACTACTTTACTGAATAACTATTTAAATACATTGTCATTATTTTTCCACACAATTCTTTCTTTAAAATTTCAAATCTAATTTTGAACATGCCTGTGATTACTAACTACCTTCTGAAACATTCTTATCTCAGCTTATATTAAAGTTGAAATAAAACCAGGAACTTCATTCCAGATTTATATAGCTTAACTAAATTCACCAGAGATGACTATAATGTTATTTTCACGAGAGCTCTTTCATAGTCTATTGGCACTGCTATTAGCCAGCTAAATAACAGATTATTTATAGTTGTTATACTACATACTTATAAAAATGAAAAATCAAATCAAGTAACAAAACTGTATAATCATGAAATAGTCTCTGGAAACATGACTTTATCTTAGTCATAGGTATCTTCTTCTGGCAGTTTTGTTGTATAAATAATATAAAGTTCCATAATAAAAATTTCTGTTAACCAAGATATTTTTGTTTTACATTAATTCACCTAGTTAGACTATTTGAGCTACATTTTGGCAAGGTATACATTTGCATAAACTTTTCAAAGTTACTACCATCCCTAATTATAAATGTCTATTGGAATAAAAGTAGTAGTACAAGAAAAAACTATAGCGGGCCCTCTCTCCCCTTGTCTCCAGACCCAGGATGATGTAAATGAAAAATGTTTTTGTCATTTTGAAGATTTCACCAGTACTTCTACCAAAACTTACCTGTACATTTATAAACATGTATATAAATACCCATGTCAGACAACATGCACTGGCAATCAAATGAAATCTTTTTTTTTTTCCTCCTCTCTTAATGGAAATGCAAAATGTACCTTTTAATACACTAAGGACAAAGGACACACATAAAGGAGATGCAATATTGTATTAGCTATTTCACAAAGAAATGACATCACTGAACTCTCAAATGAAATC
This sequence comes from Propithecus coquereli, assembly GCF_000956105.1. NCBI lineage: Eukaryota > Metazoa > Chordata > Mammalia > Primates > Indriidae > Propithecus > Propithecus coquereli. The sequence goes on from NW_012150507.1 coordinate 453,970, forward strand.
ATGTGTACCCTGCGGATTTTTCACTTCTGGACACTCTTATCAAGTCTCCTCTGTGAGCTTCTCTCTCTGCCCTCCCCTTGAAGGCTGCTGCCCCTGGGTGTCACACATAGCCCTTTTATCTTCTGTTCAACACATGCCCTTGAGGCAATATTAAATCCTCATCAATGTCTTTAATGATTAATTTGTAACCGATGACTCCAAAATCTTTATCCACATCCATTCCTGTGTTCTAAGCCTCCGGAACCTCATGATCAGCAGCCTGTTAAATCTCTCTCCTGGCATATCTCATAGTCATCTTGAACAGCATGCCTAAGCTCAAATTCATAATCTCCCACATACATTCCTCACATGTTCTTCATCTCAGGGAACGGAACAACTCTATATGTGATTTGCAAGCCAGAAACCTTAGAGCCATCCTATATAACTACTGGCCTTAAATCTACCCAATCCCACATACAATCACCAAGGCTGTTTAGTTCTAATGCCTAAAGATCTGTTGTATTTATCCATTTGCCTCTTACAATTCCCACTGCAGCTGTCATTCAGAAATTCTTACCAACTGTTTAATTTGGAGACAAGTTACTTAAATTCTTTAATCCTAAAATTCCTTGTCTGTAAAATGAAGATTCTTATAGAACAAAATGTACAGGATTTTTTGGATTAAATGAAATGTTATATGCAAATCACAAAGCGTGGTATATAATAAACTGTGGCACACAATGATGGTGGTCTAGTAAGTATGCAATTACCTACTCTTCTTTACTTACCAAAAGAAATCCAATTTTGTGAAGAGCACTCAGGAGCCCATTGAAAAATATTCACTTCTACAGACATCCTTAATGACATCTGTCATTAAGATAGAAGTGTTTATTGAAGGAAAACTAATATTTCATCCCTCTAAGTCAATAGAGATGAAAAATATGAAGTTCCACCCATTCTTTATTATAATAATAATGTTTATCACACAATAAATTTTTATTATCAGTACTTAATATGGTCTGAAGCCATTTCATATCTCAATATCAATACGAAGCTCCATTAAACCCTACAATTTCCTTTTAAAGTATCATTGACTCCATTTTATAGACGTAAACACAAATCTTGTGATAGACTTGTATAATATTACACTGTCTTCGGATAACATGGATTCATTCCATAGGTAGCCAAAGTAAATACAGTTATCACCTACTCTAGAGGTATGATGTAACTTCTGCTTTTTAAAGCAATAAATGTATTCCTGAAAACTGACCTCATGAGAATCTCTAATTCGACTAACTGCCCACGAATTTTTCTTTGGACTCTTTGTTCCAAAAAGTTCTCTTGGATATCTAGTCTTTTTCTTTTCCTTAACTCTCAATTTCTATGTCTTACACATCCACTGACAATTTGTCATTCCCGTTGATTCCCTCTTTCCATTCCCTCTGTTATCTCTCTGGTTCAGACAAAGCTACCTTTTGAGTAAAATTCCTCATGAGTCCCCCACCTATTCTTTCTGATATTCTACCCACTAGTTCCAAAGCAACCTACCTAACATGTAACTTGCCAGGTCAAAAACTAGCAATTACTCTCTCAGTTAAGTAAAAGTAACTTTATATGGTTGTCAAGGCATTCCATGATATGGCATCCTTGTGCCTTCCCAGCCCCTTCTTTTTGCAGTTTATGACAAGCATCCCTATGTCAGGCAAGGGGGGAACTTGTTCTTGTTTTGCCACCATGCCTACCTAGGTACAGGTACAGGAGAGAGGGTTACTTCTGTGCAACCTATCATTCTACCCATTAGCATTCTACCTATTCTTCAAATCTCATTCTGGAAGGAGTTTCTTAGTGTTTTTGTTTTTGTTTTAACAGACTTCATTTTTTAGAGTAGTTTTAGGTTCACAGCAAAATTGAGCTAAGGGTACAGACGTTCCTCATATACACCCTCTGCCCCTCCACAGGCAAAGCTTCACCCGATTATCAACAACCCCCACCACAGAAGATCATTTGTGACCATAGATAAACCTACATTTACACATCATTATCACTCAGAGTCCATAGTTTACATTAGGGCTCACTGTTAGTGTGTGCATTCTATGGGTTGGGCAAATTTACAGTGACATGTACATACATAAGTAGTTTTACTGCACTAAATATCCTCTGTTCTCCTTCTCTTCATTTCTTAGATTGTTTTTTACAATTCCCAGAGTAACATATATTTTCAGTATGCTTCCAATTTTATTTTTTCTTTTGTTACTAATGATTTGGCTTTGTTTCCTCCATTATTACTGGATTTAAGTTCTTTGAAGTTCAAAACTGTATCTTGTCTTCTATTTATCTTCGGCTGTAATGTAGAAGTATCTACAATAGCAAATGCTAAGAATATATATTGATTTAATGTTTAATGAAAACATACACTTTAATTGGGATATTTAAAGAAAACTTTTTATAATAAGACAAAGAGCCATTATTAATGCAATACACAATAATTTCTTAATTTATCTTTTATATGAATCTGGGTTTTCACTCAGTGAAGGTT
>NW_012150507.1:457514-458176 GCF_000956105.1 Propithecus coquereli
TTTCTCTATCCATATGCATCCCTCTAAGGCTTGTGATAAACACAATTACCCCTCTCTCCTGACAAGGATTTCCCACTGTCCTTGAGGTTCCCTTGCCCCAGCTCCTTATATATCTGCTCTAGCTGAAATAATCTGGTATCAGACATTTCTAAAGTCTTAAAGAAATTTAAACAATTTCCATACTTTACTACTAAAGGTGCTTGCCTTTACAGTATTCTCTCTAAATAATGAATGAAAGTGTCTCTTTTCTTCTCTCTCTGGTGAAATAAATACTTGTCATTAAACATAATTAAGGAAAAGACTTTTGGTTAAATCCTAACATGATACCAGATTTATAATCATTCCTATTTTATCCATAGTCGAAGTTAAATGATGTGATGAACCTGTCCCATTAACTCACACTTAAGACTCACTTCTAAAAGAAACAGATAGAATTTCCAAAAGACAAATTATTTTGATAACTTCTTGTGAAATATAGCACCTCCTTTGCAGATACATAGCCACACTGTGATACTTCTGTGAACTGTCACGGGTTTCAAATTTATTAGTGATCCAGATTAGTACACATTGCTAAGTGCAGTATAAATGAGTGTACCAATTTATTCAGAAAAATGACTTAATGATATCAATTAACTTATATTTTTAGATTATCAACCATAAAT
>NW_012150507.1:458446-473522 GCF_000956105.1 Propithecus coquereli
AGGAAATTACAGGGGTACAAACATTTTGGTTACATATTATGACTTTGCCACATCCCAACCATGATTTGAGACATGCCCTTCCCCCCCTACAACACTCACCGTGTCCATTACTTGTGAGTTTACCCATCCTCCACCTCCCTACCCCCAAAGAATATTACTACTGTGTGAGCACCTTAGTGTTGATCAGTGCCAGTTTGATGGCGAGCATATGTGGTGCCTATTCTTCCACTCTTGTGATAGCTCACTTCGGAGGATGGGCTCAAGCTCTATCCAGGAAAATATAAGAAGTGCTAGATCACCATCGTTTTTTATAGTTGAGTAGTATTCCATTGTATACATATACCATATTTTATTAATCCAGTTTAGAAGTCCAATTAATAGCCTGATGATTGGATACATATCTTCTGAAAAATAACATGAAGTGCCTTCTTTTAAATGCTGGGTCCTCTTCCTAGGATTCACACTGGGATTGAAATTTTGTAAAACATACATATTTAGTAAGTTTTACAAAAGAGTTTCCTTGGTCAGGTCTGTTATTTGATCTAATGCCTTGATGTCTCACAAGGACAAATTTATAATTCATGAAGAGTGAGAAGAAAAGATACCAGAAAATACAGACAACTCAAATATAGGCAATTTGAAGTAGAAATATGCCACCTTTCCTAATACTGTAAAACCTTGCTAAATGATCCTATTGGAGGGGAAGTTTAGCTGAAGTTATGGATAAAACTAAGTTAGCTGTTTAGATGCTTTCCAGTAAACTAGAAATTTACACAATGAGAACATACAAAGGGTAGGTGGTGCATTGTTTTAGCTGGTGCATTGTTTTAGCTAATTGTGTAAATAGCTTATGAAAATGAGCCAATGAGATAAAGATTTAAAGCCTATGAAAGTATTAACACGTGTACCAATCGGAGCAAAAGTAAACATGTTCATCTACTTCTCCTGCTCCTGCAACTGCACTATTTCATTATGTATCAAACTTCTGTGGATATTAGTGGCCTAATATTGCTTCACATACTCCTCTTCGTGGCATCTTACAACTTTATTCACCTCTTCTACTTGAAACACTCTGAAATCTTTGGTTTCTATGATCCCACATTATCGTATCAATGGTTCCTCACTCATATTTCTGTATTAGCAGGAACTTATTTTTCTCAATTCCTACCTGATTCCTTGTCTGTCATTAATGTGGGCATTCTACATGACTCCATTCCACCCTACTTCTCTTCCCTCTATTCACTTTCTCCTTTGGCCTCATTAACCCCTATAGGTTTAATATGTTAATGTAAATGGTTCTCTAAGATATCACTTGCCTTAACCCCCACGTTGGAGTTACACATTTCTAACTACATCCTGCATAGTCAGTGACCTCCAAATGTCCCAATGGAACAGTCGTCTCATCAGGTTTAAATCCGAACCAATTAATATTATGGTCTTGTAATAACTCACCTGATATTTTTACTTCTGTTTGTTATAGCATATAACATAGCTTTTTTTTCTTTCATTGATCTACTAAACATAAAACAAGAATGATTCCTGACTTTTCTCTCTGCCCAGCTTTGGCATTTGATTATTTGCCCAGTTCTATATTTTTTCTAATCCAATATTTTTCATATTCAGCTTTTCATTTTGTTCCATTGCCATCATCCTGGGTGCAATTCTTATTATATAATTATTCTGCTTCCCCTTTCCCTATTTCTACCTGCCCCAGTAAATTGTATCCTATTTATATCCACCAGACTTTCCTATTGCTTAGGAAATAAACTACAACCATTCAAAATCTCTTGAAGCTTTTTCCCCCAACATTCACAATCCCCAGCTCAATTTAAAAAAAAAAAAAAAAAACTTTTTCTGAGTCATTGTCTTTGCCATTCCCCAACAAATGTCATTTGGGATTTCCTTTTCCTAAAACCGAAACTCAGCCGCTACATATACTAATATTACTTCCACAATCAATTTAACTCCAATTCCATCACAGTATTACCTTTCACCCCCTCACCACCCCAGTTGACAATAATAAACTGATAAATAAAGCCCACTCAATAAACAGTGCCCCAGAATACTGTTTTAGCTCTTATTCCTAGCCAAATTAAATGCCTATCTTTTGTACACTCAAAATGCCCAGAAAATAGTATACGTACTGCTGATTTCCCAATGACCAAATTCCAAAGTAATCATATCTATGTTAAAGGGTTTATTATATCATTATAAAATGTTAGTTAAAATATATATGATCATTTGTTCTTTTGGATGGTTCAGAAATTAATTGGATACAAGCCTTCGTTTATTTCTCCTTGAGTGCTAGAATTATGATGCATATTTTTAAACTGTCCTAATCTTCTTGCTTTTGACTACCAGAAGAAAGGTGTCATCCACGGATACTTTCACTGTGTCATTCAAATTCACCCCAAATGAAGGCTACAACATTCATTCTGCTGCATCCAAATATCCATTTACCCCCTAATTGTCAACCATGGATTATACCTCCATAAGTCTACAGCTTTAATTGAAGGGTACAGAATGGAGCAGAACTCCCTGAACATTAAGTGCGTCTATGCTGTAGTATTCTATCGTTATTATGACATGCATATTTTCCACTAAAAATCATTAGTTCATAATATTTAAAAATAATGTATAATATAGCTCCTGATGTTTAAATTTAGAGTTCTTCAAAAAGCCCAACCTAAAACTACTCCTTGGCATCTAAGTATTTTTTATTTGATTAACCAGATTTATTTCCTACTTATAACTCTCAGCATTTTATTCCTTTAAGGAAAGCAAAAATACTGTCAGTGGTCATGTCATCCTCAAGAAAAATGTGTTCTAGTACCATTCACTCTACTATAAAATTCAGTAAGTTGAGGTTCAATTTTTTAACTGTTTCTAAGGAAGGACTAAAAGAAACTTTACATTAGGTTATCTTACCGATAAGATAGTCGTGTGGCACAGACATTGAAGACATCTTTATTTTGAAGCTCAATTGAATGACTGTCAGTTGCAGGGGGGCTTTATATCTACTGATATATTAACCACTGTGAAATTTTTAAAAGAAGGTAGATAACTGAATTCTTCTCTGTCTAAATATGTGGCTAAGTTAAAGTTTATTCAAGTTTAGGGGTATTCATTTCAGATTGATTCACCCCTCACCGCTATCATAATTATCCCACCACATTGCTTATTTTCAAATCATCCATTTTATTTATCTTGCTGCTGATAACATTATACAAGTCATTTCCCCTGTGTTTCTTTTTACTCTGAAAATCTCAAAAAACCTTTATCTTTTGTTCATTCTTAAGTCGCTAATGCCATACAGATTTTTTGTATTACTGTTCCAGTTTGTGGGTGTGATGGATGGTACAAAATCAACTTCCTAATATGTTAATGTGTCCTTAAGTCTGTTTATGTTTTACAGGAATTTTGGAATATATTCATGATCCTGATTTCTAGATAATTTACATCACAGAATATTGAGAAATCAGTATTAGGGCAAAAAACATAAGTAACATTTATTAGATAACATGTACTTTATATATATAGACTCATTTAATATTCAAAACAACCAAAGAGGTAGGCAACATTATCTAAATTTGACAAGGGGGAAATGGAAACCACTGAGTTAGTGACCTTGTTTAAGTTCTTGTAGGGAGGAAATGATGGGAATTGATTATGAACCCATGACCAACTTCTGTGTTTGTACTCCTTCCACAATATTGAGTTTCTGGATAAATGATTCCAGGATTTAAGAGTAGCATAAAAAAAAAAAAAATTCCCACACTTAATAGGGTAGCAAAGGCCACACTTTCACCTGTCCTTATCACTCACCCATCTGAGGAAATATTATAGTTTACATAATTGTTTTCACAAAAGACGGTCCAAGACCCAAAGGAGAGTAGGCTATGGTACTTCAGATACAGCTCAATGGCTGGCCTTTGGTCTCTGTGCTTTTCAATACAGAAGCCACTGTAGAATGTTTGCCTACATCTCTGGAGAATCAAAGTGATAGCTCACCTGTCCCTTTGCACACAATTTCTAAAGCTGCTATGGTATCACCTATTTCAAAAGGGATTTCTGAATTCTTTACCTTAGCCTGCAAAGATATCTCACTAGTTTATTAACCAAAGTCAGTTCAGATGCTCTAAAAGCAAATAGCACTTGGGAAGCAAGAGTCAAATGTAGTACCAAATATTCTGTCCAGATAGTTACATTATAATAATCCCAAAAAATATGTTTTGGCTATCTTCCACATGGCAGGTATTGCTTTAAGCAATTCAAGAAATACATACATAAATTATATATAAATACTGCCCTCAAGACCCTCCAAAATTAATAGGAAATGAAGACTTATACTTAAATAATACTAAAAGAGAATTTAATACATATTTTTAAATAGTACATAACAGGTACTCTGGGTTTCCAAAAGAGAAACAATTGATCATCTGTCTAAGGTAAGTATTACTATTAAAGCAATTCAAATACAGCATTTGCTAAGAAATTCCTGGAGTTTCATATTTATTCATGGCACAACTATTAATTTGTCAACAAATATGTGCTGCTTCCTGGGCTCAGCACTATCCATATAAAGAGAATTAGATACAGCTCAGTCCTCAAGAAGACATGATCTAAGAAAGATAAATCACTAATGTATTATAAAATATATAAGTTCTATCATAGACTTTATAAAGAGCAATCCTAAGAAACACAGAGTAGGCAAATCTTATGCAGGGGAAGGGCAGGGGAGTTGGACAGGATTTCATGGAGTTGGTGAATTGATAACTTTCCTACACAGCTACAAAAGCTTTCTTGGTGTACACAACAATGCAAACAATCATTGAGCACTAAACCTAGCGCTCGTGCTTAGGTTGCCACTAGGAATACCATGAGAATTAGACACAAGGTAGAGATAAAGGGATAAATACCACAGAATGTTAAAAGGTCTGGTGGTATATTTATTTTTCAGCTAATGCTTTAGCTATTATGATATAAAATAAATCCAAGGCTATCCCAAGACTTTGTTCCTCATATATTTTCACGACCTCATTTTCCCAATTAAAATGTAAGCTCATGATCAAGGACAGCCAAGAATGTGAGCAAATAAAATCTCAAATGAAAATGTGTTAAGTTCTACTGATAGTTATAAATTTTATAGTACTCTCTTCTTCCTTCAAAAATGCTTTTCTAAAGTAATCAATACCTACTTATTTTTAACAGCAGATTTTTGAAGTTAAAGATTATTCATTTCCACAGATTTTGAGCCCTGCATAGATAAATATGAATGCCATTTCCATTTAGTTTGTTTTTTTCTTCTTCCTAAAACAGTAATGTTTAAAGATGTTATTTCATACTTAAACTACATTGAGATTTTCACCCACCGGCAGCTGCGTATTATGTGAGGAGCAGAACAGGCGATGTGTCAGGAAAAAAATGATTCTACCAGGAGCATATGTTTCCAGGTCTCTAACAAATATCGAGGGTGTGTGGGCAGAGTAACATTTGCTACGAAATATTAAAGAACTAAAGGCTGAGTTTCTTTAATTCTCTGGGCAATTCACACTAACACTGGGGCATATTTTAAGCAGAACTGCCAGTATACTGAGAAATTTTCAGTCACCTACAAATAAGTCGAATGAATACCCACTCCAATTCACTTCAATCCTTACAAAGAACTTATATATGTATTTTTCTGGATAAGTAAAACAAGATATATGTTTTTGTCCTCTCTTCTTTCATGCCTTCCTTAATCATTCAACGGTATTTATTAAATCACTTTCTGCTACAACAGAAAATATCCCCACAATAATATGTTACTCAGCAGATAACAGAATCCCACTAGCATGTGGAAGTTGCAGCTGTTTTTTTATGTGGGCCAATAATATAGAGGAAAGTTTCAAAATTAATTATAAATTTACTAAATTCTGCAAGGGGTTTTGTGATTTGTACAGTTCAGTTCATTTGTAAAAGATACGGCTTCTACTTTTAGGTAATTTAAGTAACAATCTGTGTGTTTGGTTTCTTCAACAGCTAAAAAAGCAAACAACAAAAACGGAAAACTTGTGAAGAAATAAAACCTCAGATTTTCTTGGTACCAGAGAGATAATTGGAAAAAAAAGTAAGGACTCAAGAACTGATCTTATATATGTGTCAAAAATAGCAGTTCTTGAAATTATAATTTTGTTCTGTTTGTAGATTACTAACTGAAAATCATTATTTCAAAGCTCATATGGTGTCATATAATAATAAAAAAGATTAAAAAAGAAATATCAACCTATAGAACGTGTCTATGAGCATTAAATTGTGCCAACACTATTGACAATTTAAAATTTATGTAAATGTCTTAATTCACATTCCTACCCAATCTCTCTGACCTTTTCTTTCGCTAATCCTCATCCCGATCAAGGAGCTTTAGATAGGCTAATCTGATTACTTACTTAGCCTTTGCACATTTGTATCTTAATTTCTTGTGCACAATTGCTCCACTCAAGTGCTTGGAATACTCTCCCCCCATCTCTCCTCTTCTTCATCTTCTCCATCCCCAAGTGGGCTACCAACCACCCCCCAAAAAATCCCAAAGTCTCTGAGCCACAGTCACTGCCCTCTTTCCTCTGAACTTGTGTAGCATATGAACCTTAGAATATGATAAACCGAATCCAGGGACAAGCAGTGGCCCCTTCAGAATATCTTTTTAGGTGGAATTGAAGGGATGGCAAACAGGCTATATGGGAAAGTGGTACAGGAAGATTGGAACTAAAACTGTTTCCTTAACCAGCACATTGTTTTTGTTTAGTGTTTAATTACTAATCAATAAAAAATTGCAATGAGTTGTAAGGATACTTATTCCTACTTCATATAATATTGCAAAAACAGTTGGGGGGGCATAAGCTCTCATAAGGCACCTCTTGGTAAGGCTGCAGGAGGCAACGACCATGTCTTATTTTTCTATTGCATTTAAAGAAAGTTTGTAACAACATTATACACATAGTAGGCCCTAAGTGAGCATTCAGTGACTGAATGAAGAAATTACTCCCAGATTTGGTCAGGTGGCCCAGTAGTACAGTACCTGTATCATGTCTTTTCCTTTATATACATAAAATACTTTATATTTTTATACGTACCTGGACAACCATTTTTAAAGGTCTATTTCCCCAACTAAAATGATTGTACCATGGTCAGGGATCGTATCTCTTTCTACTTCCCATTTTATCCTCATTGTCTGTCTAACACAGTATCTGAAACTAAAGTTAACTCTCTAAATAGCTATTGAATAAATGAACAAATGAGTACTCATAGCTTTAATAAATAAAGGCACTGCATTGTAATATCAGTCTACAAGTATCTGTTCCTTGAATATTTTATTGTTTTGGGCATCTCAGTATCATGAAAATGCAGACAAACTGGAAGATATCCAGAAAAAAATCAGGGGGAAAGTGATTAAAGCAATAAAAATCCTAAGGTGTAAGGAAAGTTTTAAAAATCGAAATACCTAAAACTTGGCTAGATCGAAACTATGAATAAATGTGCACATATTCCACACATTTTTGAAGGTAAAGTGAGGACTTTGGTTGACTGGTATAGTAAAGGTGAGGAAGAACCACGAAACCCAGGCTGGCTGATCCTACAAACCTCACTCTGCTGCTTTCAAGAAATGAGCCACATAGGGGGACAGTGACAATGCTTAAGTTTATATTTTTCAACCATCAGGAGCTCCTGATATTACCTAGTGGTTTGTCATGAGATCAGAGTTCAAGGGCTACTGTCTGGCCTACAACCTCCCCAGAGAGACCCATGCTGGCCCTCATGAGTAAAGACAGCCATTATTAATACTACCTGCTGCAAAACAGATATCTAAGGGAAAATTGTTAGGTTTATACTCACTTGCCTTATCCTATTCCTCCTTTGAGTGAGAATTAGGTTAGATTTTAAAAGAAATAAAGGTATTTTAGATTTACAAACACCTTCACATTGAAAACTATAGAGTTTTCCAAGAAATTCCAAAAACAACAAGTTGAGGCATTTTAAGTACTAACACAGTGCCAGACATACTGTAGGGTCTGGAAAAATATTACCAGAGACTGATGCCATTGACAAACTTACATCACATCGAATTGTAAAATATGCATTGAAAGAAAATCATGCCTAAGATCAATATGAAATTTTCTGTAAGTTATTATATAAACCCAAACATTCTGGGACACCCAATTATAACTTGAAATTCTAGGAATAAACACAACCCACATTAGTAAGGTGAATCAACTTTACAGCTCTATTTTGTTATGTTTCAACTCATTTGTCAAGCTACTATGATACTGTAGGAGTATTATGTATGTTCCTAATCACGATAAAACAATTTGTATTCATAAAATATTTTTGCAGTACTCATTTTCATTGTTTTTTCTTACCAGTTCTGTGAGAAATACAAAGATGTTTTATTATTTCTATGTTTACAGATGCATACAAGTAGCTTAATGGAAAATAATTAGTATTGATTATCAAAATAGATAGTCCCAAATGCAAAATTATATATTTATGTCTGGCTTCATTCCAAACATGTACTACTGAAAATGCATAAACATCTTACATGGTAAATTGATAATTAAAGTTTAGATGATAGCCATTTCTAAATTCTGACCTTTATGGACATCAGCAGACAAGCAAGCATTATATGGCATGAGAAGAATCTGATTTAATAAACCTGATGTTGACTTTTTGCTTTAACATTTCCAACTTAATTGTTTTTTCCCTTAAAACAATTTTATTAAAAAAAATAGTTCTGCATTTAAGCCAAAACAGTGGTTCACTGGTATCTTGTCAGTCCTATTAGTATTTATTATGGGCCACAAAAAATTCCTTGGTGTCAGGAGAAAAAAAAAAATACTAAAGAATAGTAGTATGACAGAGCAGAAAGAAGACTAGATTGAATGCAGAAGGGCTTAACTCCTGATATCTGGGTCTCTATCTCCTTCCTTGCAGAAAGTGAACCTAGAAAATTTCTAATACTATCCTCAAATCTAAGAATTTTATTTTATAGGAGTTAATTATATGTCAGAGCATGAAACTAAGAGAGCTAAAACAACTTTTAAGAAATTTAATATAAAAACTAACTTGAAGAAGGCAGAGAAGAGATGGAGTAAAGAATCCTGGGAGAGAAAAATAGGTAAGATGTGGAATTGCCTATATCTGAGGAAAATGAAGTTGAAGGAGGCAAATATAACTCCCAGGTCTTATGCCAGAGAAGGTAGAAAATGATAATGTGAACATTTTGAGAGTAGATGTAGAGGAGATTGTAAGTTCAATTTTGGAGATAATGAGTTTAACGTTTCACATTCACATGGCAGAAGACAGTTGAAACCGTAATATTCCAGAACTCGTAAGTGATTCCAAGACCAGGAGAACAGCTTTAGGAGTCTTTGTATAGATTTTAGAACTGAATCTATGGGGCAACATGGGCCCTTCAAGGGGAAAATTAGAGATAGAAAGAAGAAAAGAGCCAAAATTATGTCAGGGGCCAAGTGCACTCATAGGCAACAAGAAGATAAACCAGCAAATGAGGATGAGATGGAAAATCTCTGAGAGAAGAAGATAGTGATTTGGCATGGAGAGTACCAAGAGATAACTTTCCCAAATGGATGAAGTGATTAATTCAAGATAGTCATATAAATTTAGTTCTTACATCTCTTTATGAGTCTTAATAATTAATATTTTTCTCTACCATTTATTTGTACTATTGAGATGAGTGAGCTCAGTTTTTTAATGAAAATTCAATATATCATAAGATTCACTTTTAGGCATTAATACATATTTACATAATTATGTCATTAGGCTAGATTTCAATAACTTAAGCCAAGGGAGGGCAAGTCATTATGTAATTATGTCAATCAGCATCAAATGCTATATTTGAATAAGTCATCTAAATATAGTGTTACTGGCATATTTTTCACTTCTATTCAACAATTCTTTTTTCATTTAAAAAAATTCTGATCTTTTGCACTTTACACAGACATGATAAGTGTAAATAAATGAATTAAAAAGATTAAAAAGGGACAGCATGATCAATTTAGATGACAATTAATGAGCATAAATAAACTGGTTGGAAATTCAGGAGAAAGGGCAACTACTTCAGTTAGTTTGAGGACTATAGGAAGCTGTAGAGAAGTGGCATTTGGCTAATCCAGTTAAGTAGTAGAATTTTGACAGATGAAGATGATGATGGGGCTAGAGAGAGCATTTCAGATGAGACAAAAATGGGTTAGGAAAGACCCAGAGAAAATAGATTCAGAAACTGCATCTTTAACAGCTGATTTAATTCTGGCAGATAGAAAGTACTCCAAATATATAATATTTGTTGTATTAATGAATGATTACGTGTTTGAATTATCATGCAAGCTTTGGAAGATCACATGATGCAATTAGGTGTTGACTGTGACCGTGTCAAGACTCCTAAAGGTAATTTTGGTTACTGATAATGCTATTATTCTCTGCCCACCCGTGAGTTATTTAGAATGACTATCCTCACTAAAAAACTTGTGTTCAAACTGCAGAAGCCAGGCTTCAAAATTAATTGAGTTATTATAAATTGTTGATGAGAATATTTGCCCAGAAAATATAATTATAATTTCTCACATGTGATATTATAGATACTTCAATAGCTATTGTAACGGCTGAATTTTGAAAACATGCATATTGATTATCTTAAAAGATGTAAATTTGCTCAAAGATTTAGTGTTGTTTTTACATAAAATGTGTATAATGACTACATTCATCCTTATGTGCATGGCTTAGTACTTCATTTAACAAGAAAGTCAGGAGCAGTAACACTAGATTAAGAATCATATGCATAAAAGTGAAATGAATGATGAATATGAGTGTGAATGGCTGGATAATTGATCTAAGCAGCTGTTTAGTTTTCCTAAACCCAGCCAATAATTGCTACTAAACTTTGTGACAAATTCCTAAAAATGAAGTTTAAGATAAAAAATAAAACACACCTGACTGGAAGGGAGAGAGAAGGGGTTAATGAAGCTAGATCTGACAGGTAGAATTTGGAGAGGCACATGAAGGGGGCAGGAGGAATAAACCATGCCAACATGTGAAGAGCTGTGTAGTATTTGAGAGGCTCAGCAGAAATCAACACTTGCAGAGCAAAGAGTGCATTCTGGAGAGAAGTTGGAAATAGGGCGGAAGATGTACAATGGTGTTTCATTATGAATGAATTTACAATCAATCAACACAATTTGGAATTCATATGGAATACAAGAGAAAAGTTTAGAAAATCGTGAACAGTTTAGTGGCATAATAAAATACGATTTTTTTGTTTTGATAATTGCTCTGAAAGAAATGTGAATGAGAAGTTGGCATAGAAAGTGAGTTCAGTTAGAAGGAAGTATGGTAGTATAACATGGTTAGGATGGTGAGGGTCTAACTAGGTTGGGGACTGTGGAAATGGAAGAGAAAGGAAAGAAGTTCTACTTTCTGCCAACAACTAGTGTAGACATGGAAGGAAAAATGGAAAGAGAAGATAGTTCTAAGATTTAGCGAATGAAGGTGTCAAAGGTGATGTCAGATACAGAAATGGGTTATTTGGGAAGATCTGGGTTTTTTTGTTTTTTTTTTTTGAGACAGAGTCTCTGTTGCCCGGGCTAGAGTGCCGTGGCATCATCCTAGCTCACAGCAACCTCAAGCTCCTGGGCTCAAGCGATCCTCCTGCCTCAGCCTGCCGAGTAGCTGAGACTACAGGCATGCGCCACCATGCCCGGCTGATTTTTTTTCTATGTATTTTTAGTTGTCTGATTAATTTCTTTCTATCTTTAGTAGAGACGGGGTCTCGCTCTTGCTCAGGCTGGTCTCGAACTCCTGAGCGCAAACAATCCGCCCACCTCGGCCTCCCAGAGAGCTAGGATTACAGGCGTGAGCCACCGTGCCCGGCCGGAAGATCTGGTTTTATGGTAAGATTTGATTCATTTTTGAACATGTTCATTTTGAGGAAGCTGAAAGAACACACAGGTGACAATGTTGTATCACAGATGAAAACACAAGTCCAAACAGTAGGGAGAATGGTGGTCAGGAATGGAGATGCTGGTTTAGGAATCATGTGAGTAAAGGTGCTATGAGGGGTAAGTAGAGGAGGAACAAAAGGAATAGCGATTAACAACAGAGAGCAGAAAGTTCAGCATTAGAGAAGCACAGGAAATACTCAGAAATAGTTTAAAAATGATGTTCAAAATTTGAGAAATGTATATAATACATTTTTGGATTGATCATGCAAAGATAGGTTATCATTACAAAATAAATGGTAGTTTGGTAGTATGAACAAGTTACAAACAGCAAAAGTTTGAAGTATGAAGAACAAATTACAAACAGTAAGCAATTGTTTGTGCAGATGTATATAATATTATAGACTATGTGTTAGCGGGGCTGTTAACAAAGGAAAAGCAAAGATTAGAAGGTCCTAGAAAGCCTTTGGGAGTAAGTGAGGTTTGTTTATTCTTTCATTTATTTAGATGAATTTATGGTGTTTCCCATCCCCTTCTGTGGTTGGGAATGAGGGGAGGTGTACATTTGTTTTCTACTTTTCAAGACTAGGAGAAACCTGGTCATATTTGAAGATTGAAAGTATAGAAACTATTAATTAAAAAAATGAATACAAAGAATAAAAACATGGAAAATATAGTCACAGATGAAGGAGGAAAATGGGACATAGACCAAAGTGGAGGAATTTACTTTGAATCATAGAGGTGATATATCTTCTATACAGACCGAAGAAAAAAAAAGAAAAGGTAAATTTAGGAACACAAAGCCAAAAAAAATAAATCTGAATCTCCCAATGGTGCATGATTGGAACTTTTCTTTTTTCTCAATAATTAAAACAGTGAATTTCCACAGTCTAAATCCAAATCATTTCATATGTTTGGGGGGTTAAATCACTGAATCTAGGAGAGAATATTAATTCCTAATCAGGCCCTGTGCTTCTTTACAATATTGCTCCCAAAGGAGCATAAACATAGCAGCATATTTTCCTTAAGGGATGCAGGCATTAGTTCTCAAGCTGGAGGCTGTTAAGGAAATCATCCTGAATTAGAAAATATGATATATTTTTGGACCATGTATTTTAACAGAAATAATTTCTTTTTTTATTTTTTTTATTTCAGCATATTACAGAGGTACAAATTTTTAGGTTACATATATTGCCTTTGCCCCACCCGAGTCAGAGCTTCAAGCATGTCCATCCCCCAGATGGTGAGCACTGCACCCATTAGGTGTGTATATACCCATCCCTTCCTCCCCCTCCCATCTATCCAACACCGGATGAATGTTTTTACTATATGTACACTTAAGTGTTTATCAGTTAATACCAATTTGATGGTGAGTACATGTGGTGCTTGTGTTTCCATTCTTGTGATACTTCACTTAGAGAATGGGCTCCAGCTCTATCCAGGATAATACAAGAGGTGCTAGATCACCATTGTCTTTTGTGGCTGAGCAGAACATGAGTAAGGAATAATTTCTTAAATTGTCATGGCCCTACACTATTTAAATGTAAGGAAGCCTCCATTTACTCTTCTGTGACTTACAAACATAAATTTCTCTAATGTTTGAAATACAGCCAACATAAATTCTATTACTTCAGTTTATGTCTACTGGGAAAAATTATACTTTTTCAGGAAATGATTAAATCCTCCTTTAATTCACGTTTTTCAAAAGATGTGTGCAACAAATAAACTAATATAATTCTATAATGCAATAAATTACAATTTATTCCTCTAAAATAAGATTTCCTTCAAAATCAGTTGTTACTCAAAAAAATGCTAAGCAAACAGCACAATTTACAAAACAGATTCAAACAAATATTCCTAAATCTCAGCTGCTTTATAACAGTAACTGATACATATGGATGATACAAGAAACTTAATGATGGTAAATTACATTTTAAATCATACGATCAAATTATTTTTAAAATAACACCAAGAGCTTTAATTCCCTGAAAAGTGGCAAAACACCAATTAAGTGCATTATCAACCAGAAAACACAAACCCATTCCTCAGTCATTTTAGAGAAAACAAGTTCATTTTCCACATAGGTTCCTTAACAGCCCCCACTACCCTTTCCTACTGTTCTATCATCATCATCATCTGTGTTGTACTCTGTACTCGAAATACCTGTTCCCTCCTCTCTATCTCCACCACCCAAATCTCACCCCTCATTAAGGTCCTTCTCAAACGCCACCTCCCTCCATTAGCTCTCTGTAACCTTCCAGCTTGAAGTAATCACTCTGTCCTATCAACCCTAATGTTTATTACCAGCAAATCATGTTCAGAATGCATTAGATTATCTGACATTTTAGATGATAACGTATTATTAAAGTACCTTATATAATTACTTCATCCCCCACGCCCACACCTCCACTAGACTATGTCACAAAAAAAATAAAATATATTATGCAAAAGTCCATATTTTTCATTGGAAAGTCTTGTAGCTTTAGCTATATTCTGCTCTGGGTCACTCATTGCTAGAAGATTTTTCTGATTATCCTTCTTTTTAAAATAAAACTTTGTTTTAAAATAGTCCTAAATTTATGGAAAATAACAAAGATAATACAGAGTTCCCTCATCTAGTTTTTCCTAGTTTTACTTATCACGTTAGTCATAAATAATGAACAAATATTGATACATTATTATTAAAGTCCCTTCTTTACTCAGATGTCCAAATTTTTTACCTAATGTCCTTTTTCTGTTCCAGGATCCTATCCACTATACCACATTACAGTTTAGTTGCCATGTCTCCTTAGCTCCTCTTGGTTGTGACAGTTTCTCAGACTATTCTTGTTTTTGATGACCTTGACAGTTTGGGGGAGTACTGGTCATGTATTTTCTAAAGTGTCCCTCAAAATTTGGATTTGTCAGATGTTTTTCTCATGATTAGACTGGGATTATAGATTTCAGGGAGGAAGACCACAGAGGTAGAGATCACATCGCGTCAAGAGTACATAGTATCTTCTTTTGAAAAGTTTCTGTTCATTTCGCTTGCCCATTTGTTGATGGGGTTGTTTGATTTTTTCTTGTTGATTTTTTTGAGTTCTAGATAG
>NW_012150507.1:475002-481644 GCF_000956105.1 Propithecus coquereli
GTTATTAGCAGTTGCTTCATTACAACTGTCATCTGTCAGGTGGTTAGTTCTGTCCTCACACATGTCTGAAACTACCGGTTACCTAGCTAATTCATAAATGCATTCTACAAAGAATATATTTCTAAATTGAAAATCTCTCTACATATATATAATATTTGTTTGTAATTTTATGTTAAGTTCACATTACAAGCTCTAACAAAGTTTTCAAGGATGAAATAGAGAATACTTATCTTGTGAGCTATACAAGTACTAATATAGTGCATTTTATTAGATACAACTTAACAAATTTTGTGTCCTCTTCTATGTCTTAGAATTAATTTAATATAAGTATATTTTTGGGCATTACATGTAGATCAGAAAATGTTACCAGCTGACAAGATATTTCAATATCATGAATGCTGAATGTTTTATTAACATATATTAGAGTATAATAAAAAATAGCTGTGGGATTTAAAATAAGAAATGTATTTTCAACAAGATATGCATGGATATAAAAGCACTTACTATATCTTGTATATCGATGGCATATAACTTCAGGATTCTCAAACAATTATTGCTACTTGGAAAACATAAATAAGTGGCAATACAGTTTTTTGGAAAATATGATTCCATAAACTTGCTGGAACCAGTATTGTCACTACTACTCTGAATTTTATCAGCTGTATCTTGGGAGAAGCATACTGCCACATATTCCCAGACAATGTGTAACACCCATCTCATATACAGTCTGATACTAGTTGGCTCCTGATTCAGATGTGGCAAGAAATCAATTTCAGTCGCTTAAGATATCTTAGGCCAGCCAAGTCCTCTCTCACTCTGTCTGCTAGTCATATTATGTCTATTAACCACCCAAACATTTTTTGGATACTCCTTTCCCAAACACACTAGATCTCACAGTGGATCACCTACACAGCACTTATTATGTAGCCCCACTGAGTCACTAGCGATCCTTCATTAAAACCCATCCACCAGCTAAACCCAAGTGTGGATTGAGGCTACCATCTAAATTCTCTCTATACACAAAGGCATGCTGAACTGTTAGAGAAGAATGATTCAGTCATGCCAAAGATGGCACTATAATTTTATCTTCTTCAACTTCAGCCCTATTTGTCATACTCAACTTTATCTTTTGACCTTTCCCTGGATCATTCCAAAGTATTAAATCAGCTTTAGCTTCAGGAAGAGCCAAGTAAGCCTAATATAATTTAAGGGTCATCTCTATACAGTTCCCATCACCTACCTACATCCATGCAATCTGCTTGCTTCCTTCCACTGTGAACAATTTCTTTTCTACCATTAGACATAAAAAATTATAGCACCAAAATTTGACAAAGTCATTTCCGTGTGAATATACTTCACTCTAAATACCATCAATAAATGGTTGATGTCAGATCACTTTCTGTTTTAACTGAGAAGCTCAAGAATGAAAAGGGAAAATGCTATAGGGAAACAGTGGTGAACAAACCACAGATTAACACACTTCACAACTTTGCCAAGACTCAGCCCTGTTGGTCATTAATTGGATCAAAACAAATAAAGAGAAGTCCACTGTAGTTGTGTGCACACATCCCTGCTTCACATGATTTATAAAGTATGCGGGTGCACGTATGTGTATGTGAGTATTTCTACATGGCTGGACTTCATACAAACAAGCTTTATTCCCAGAAGATCTGATTTTTCTTTTGAGACATCATTTTATTTCAAATATTCATATATATTTTATCACTTAGCTCTTCCAGTATAATCTGCTTTGTTGTCATGAATATTGTCTATGAATTCTTCAGGAAAACAACCATATTTTTAATATGCAACCTATGATTACATAAAGATCAATATATGTATAACTTGCTCTAGAGAAGTACACATACATGCATAAGCAAATCTATATATACCTTATAGTTTTATTGATCAAATACATTAGAGGTCATATATTAAAAAAGTATAGCTATAATTGTATTATTATTGAATAAAATATTTTTTGATTTGTATTTCTCTAAAAGAATGTCAGAAGAAAAATATTTTTACATGTTCAGATCAAGATATGTTTGGAATATGTCTTGGAACAAGACACTCAGGCCACTTAGGTAAACAGAAGTGGGAGGGAACAAAACCAAAAGAAGGTAGAAGATATAAATGCTGTGGAAAGAATCTGAAAAACACAGAGGAAAGAAAAGAATGGCTAAAATAACCACAGAATACTTGCAGTGTCAAGATAATAGAATATAAATTATAAATAAATTCTAAGTGAATGCAAAGTAAAGAAATGGTCAATTATGTGTTGAAAGATTTGTGAAAAAACTTGAACCTTGAATGGGAATATATTTAAATACAATCAGGACAGAGGAAAGATGAGCAGAGGCTCAGATGACACATTGTAGAAGAAACCAATATTCAGTATGATCCTTGAGAGCTTCTTAACTATTATCTATCAGCTATCTATATGTCTATGCATCGACCTATCCATTGATCGTCGGTCTATATAATCTATACATCCAACTAATACTGGTGGGAAATGACTCAAAATGTTATTAGCAGTTGCTTCATTACAACTGTCATCTGTCAGGTGGTTAGTTCTGTCCTCACACATGTCTGAAACTACCGGTTACCTAGCTAATTCATTTGTCTTTGAATTCTAACTTCAATTGCCACATTTTCATGGGGAATTTTCCTAACTCGCATGATTAGACTAAACCCCTAGCTCTATCCTTCCATATGTTAACCTGTAGTTTTCTTTGTTAATGGTAATCAACTCTCATTACTTGTTTCCTGTATATCTTTCACACAAAAAATAGAGGTGATGACTTCTTGAGTGTTCTACCCTGGGTCTAGCTCAGCAGTTGGCACATTATTAGGTGATTAATAATATGTATTGAATTAAATTGCATAGCTGTGGAGCCTCAGTGAATTTCATAGAGCTCTGACTCCTGAATTCCCTTGCAAATAGTCTGGCTCTGGTTTAGTATTATCAGTTTAATTTTGTAACCTAGTATTGTTTCTAAGGCTTAATACCTAGAAATAGATAATCAGGTAGGTTTGTCTCTTTAGCTTCTAATTTTCATTTTGTCTTATATATATTAAATACTTGTATATATTGTAAGTATTGTATTGTATTGTATACTTGTATACAATACTTGTATATATTTGTAAGTATTTAATATATGCAAATATAGAGATACATGAAAGACCATAGTATGTATGTTTAGAAACAAGCAAAATGTAGCAGGAACAATGTGGTGTTGGTTTGGAAGACAGAAATGTAGCCACACTAGAAGCCAACAGATGAGTTATAATAGTAAAACTATTAATAGAAAGGAAGAGGATCTGACTCACGGTAGTATTGATGAACAGGAGGAGACAGATTTAGGAGAGGTTTAAGAGATAGAATAAGGAAGGCAAAGTGACTGCTGTTTGTGTGTGTCTGTGTGTGCATGTGCAGCCATGGCCTTGCTTGTGCACCAGACGCTGAATGTCAGCAGCTCCCAAGGATAGTAATGAGATGCAGGGTTAGGTGCCATTGCTAATCACTCAATCCTTAAGAACAAATAAGCTGGAAAGCAGATTTGGCCATCAGGTCAAAGGTCACAAAACAAATGAAAGGGGTAGTTGGATATGTGTCTGGTCCTGAGGAATATGGCCTGGGTGGGAACAGATCAGGGAATCATCAGCACAGAGTAACAGTTCAAGACATAGTAATGGATGACATTTCCCAAGGAGAGTATGTACAGTGAGAAGAGAAGAGGCTGTGAAAATAGACATTGAGGTCTACCAACATTCAAGCTAAAGGTAAAAGAATTGGAGCCTGAGAAGGAATTTGAGAAGCCACGGGCAGGAAGGTAGGAAGATAATTGGAGACAAGAGTCAGAGAAATTGAGAAGGACTGTCAAGTACCACTAAGGGGTTAAATTAAATAAATTCTGGAAAGTGTTTACTAGATTCAGAAACAAGTAGGTTAAGTGATATTTACAAGATTTATTGTTTATTTATTTGGTTTGTTTCATTTCATTCTGTTTTTCTGTTTTGTTTGTATTTTCAAGGAATGGAAATACAGTTGAATGGAAAGCCAGTTAATACACGGTTAAGGAGTGATACTAAGTGAGAAAGTGAGAAAGAGAGAACGAATGTAAGTTCCTCTCTTCTAAAGTCTGTGAAGGTAAAGGGTAAACTATGGAAGTAGCAAACATAACTGAGAGCCAAGGGTTGGTTTTGTTTTGTTTAAATTAAAATGTTTTGGGCATGTTTCTTATAGAAAAAGAATTTAAATTTACCCACATTAGTGAGGATAAATGATGTAATACATTTTTAAATTATCCATTATAACATGACATTCTGATCTTGAAGACTGGTGATAACATCACTTACCTAATTTTTCTAAGAAGTTAAAAATAAAATTATCTTTAAACAGACAAGTTTCAGCAGGCTTTTCCCTAATTCTCTAGTATATCTGTTTTCTTTCTAATTCTAAATCTAGTATATCAGGTTTCTCAGGTTATTTCTATAGCTTTATATTACCAATAAGTAATAGTTACTTTTGAAATTATTTGTGGATGCAGCGATTCCCTTAGGTGAAATATCCAGCTGTCAGACCTCAAGAAACCAGAACGAATGGTCCCAGAGTTACAACAGTACTGTAGTTATGAGGGAATTTCTTGGGCATTTCTTAGCCATTTCTTGGGCTAAATTAAACTTCATGCATTGTTTCTTGCCTTTTTAGTTGTTTTTTTCTCCAGTAGAAACAAAGTTTAATAATAACTCTCCTAAATTTTCCCAAGCAATTGTAACCCATTATTATTTTTAAACTATAATTTATAAGCTATCTAATACACAGCATTTATATGGTGGTACATTGCAACCTTATGGCAAACATTGACCTTTCTGTGTAATAACTATGTCTCTCCTCAATAATATTTACAGCTAAAGTTTTAGAACCTCTTTTTATTTCCATATGACTCTCAATGACTTCATCATGAACACAGCTCCTCATTGCTATTTTCATTCAAATAGTCTGCTCATTTTTGTATGTAAGTGCTACTATTCAAAAGTATACAGAAAAGCATAATGAAAGAAAATTAAAAGTATTTTTAGGAAGAATGTTTTCATTGGTTCTTATATTTTCTGGATTTTAAACTTAAGTATAGCCAAAAGCAGTTTTGCTTCTTTTTTACATGTCTGCCTGGATAAGAACATTTCCATTTTCAAGATTTACCCTTAACTCTCTTTTGGAAAAACAAATGAGTACCTGAAATAATTAGGTTTTGACACATAGGATCTAATCTAACACAATGAACTAGAAATGAAGCTCCCAGAAAACTGTAGCCAATCTTTGGCTAATAAGGCACCATTTCCCCCTTAAGAGTATCAGTTAAATAACTAGAATTCATATAGTCAGAACAAAATATACATAATATCTAAAAGAACATTTTTTATAAATTCTGAAAAAAAACTAAATCATTGGATCAGGATATGAATGAATGCCTCTGGGATAAAGCATAATGGTTAAGATCCTGGGCTCTGAGTAGAGTTCAGATCTCAGTTTCTCCACTGAAAAGCTGTTGTCATGACCACCTAACCTCTCCATAGTTGGTTTTCTAAGCTCCAATAGGACACAAACAATACCTGTCACAGGGTTGCTCTTAGGACTCAGTAAGATAACATGAATTAACACACTTAGAATAGTGTCAAGCACATAGTTCGAACTTAGTAAGCAATACTGCATTTTGATCACCATTTATAGACTATCTCACTGTGTTGCCTTTGTTATGTGTGACCATTAAAACATTTCAACAGCAAATCTTTCTCCCACTACATTAATGTAAAAGTAGCTATGACAGATAGTGATTAAAATCTCTGTTTATTATGGGCATTAAAGTCAACATAGAAGTATTCATTTTAATAAAATAATAGACATAATTTTAGGCACACAGAATATTTTGTGAACTTCATTCTAGCTCAGATGAAATAATGGAACCACCTCATGTCTAGTTGTTGATTATGAAAGAAATTTGAATGTGTGGGTGTTAAGCTGGTTTAAATAACTAATAAAAAATGAAAGTGAAAAGTACAAAAGTTGATATTTTTAAAGTCGCATTTAATGAAATTATGTTTCTAGGAAGGAATACTATTTTCAAATGTCACTAGTTTCTAAGTATTACCTTACATGAGTGTATTTCCTAGTCATTAATTGTTTATAGCAACGTGCTCGTACTGGCTGTGACACTGATTTAAGAACACGTTTTGGTCATTACTATCTCTTTCTGTTTGCCTGCAGTGAGCTCTCACATAATTAGGGCTGAATACACTGCACTTTTAAAATTAAACCAAGCCTCTGGGAAAGAATCATGGAAATAGACGGTTAAAGGACACCCAGGCAATTAACAAGCATGATAAAGTTAAAAATTGAAGATAGGAAAGTAGGTTAAGAGCGTTTCTCTCTCTTTCCAACATGATTTGTTAATACAGAAGGAATATGTATCAGTTTTATTTTACACAGGAAAGAGATACAAAGGCAGTCTACATTTCAGTCAATAACTAAATTCCTTTGCCATCTTCAGTGGATTTTTCTCCATTTTAAGTGTACAATTCTGAAATAATTCTCCTGAAAATGCTTTATGCTTTCTGGAATCACAATGGTGGAACAAGGAGCTA
>NW_012150507.1:482074-484294 GCF_000956105.1 Propithecus coquereli
TATTGGCTATGTGTCAGGCACCCTTCACATATTATTTTTTTATTACAACATCTTTAAGGGATAGACATGATTTTCTCAAATTGTATAGTTTAGCTTCAAAGAGATTGAACATCTCCTGTTTCAAAACAGCAAATGAATGGGTGGGGGAAAAACAGATATGAATTTATTTGGTTTCTTTTATTCCACTACATAATACCTCCTTTCTATCTGAACTACATTAACCAAATAATAAAAACATTTGCATCTTAACATGTTGGTAGCCACAAGAGTCTTCATTCTTCAGCAGAGAGAGAAAATCCATTCAAATCAAATTAAAAGAGTTAAGATTCTAACTGTTTTGAGACTATGTCTGGGTCATTCGCCTTGCATAAGGTTATCTTAAGTTGCTTTGCCTGGGCATTATTAGGGTTTCCTTACAAATACAAATCAGATGTCTGAGTAAAACAGAGAGATAAATAGTACTATTGTGCTGTTCTTTCATTACAGTCTGATCTTTCTTTTTCAGAATTAAGATCACTTCCTTTTCAATGTGATGCTCAAGGTCTAGATGCATTAATTCAATAGGGGTGATAAAATAATGATTTTTCTAATTATATTATGATCTTTTCATGTATTAGCTGAAATACTTTTATAAAGACAGACTTTTCCTCTTCTATTTGGTTACATGCTGGTTCAGATCAGAAAGAAAAGGTACCCTCACTAGGTCGTCATTTTTTACATCATTATGAACTCAAATTTAAACATCCAGTGGGTTTGAATTCACTGAAATGCATATCCTTTTTGATGTCTGTCCTTGGTTTCTTCAAGTAGGCGTCTGATTTTTTTTGCTATTACCCTGGTAGTCTTTGAAAACTTCCTTAATATCTGATATGTCAATATCTGGTATGTCAAGTTGTTCCATCCTCTTAACGTACATTTCCTGACCCAGACCTGGGATCAGCCAGTTCTCCTCTTCAAATGAATGCAGACCTCTTGTGCAAATCCCATCTCAGTTTCAGCTCCTGTTCCAGCCAATTCTTGTTCGCTATGTGGAAGGCTTGCCTATTCTGAGATCTGTCGGATGCCCTTGCTTACCATTGCTTCCCTCCTCCTACAAAGAGGTTCAAAAAGCACAGTTCTTACAGTGGAAGGTTTGTGCCAACTTACTTATCTTTTAGGTTCTTTGGGATAGTTTTGCTGTAAGAGTTGTGCATGGTTTTTATTTGTTTATTTGGTTTGGTTTTTGGTCTAGCTATTTGCTCTGTTTTTAATGCACAAAAACTAAGCTGCCACTACCACTACTATCATTTCAGCCCCAAGCTCCCTTTGCGTTTGAAAATTATGTCAACTTCAATTTTCATTTATTGATATCTATGATATCCCTTTTATTAACTTCATACAAAGACCAACTTAACAGCGCTCACTCAGGAAATTTTTGGTTGGAATTTTTTCTTTACTGTAAAGTTTGTAAACACAATAAAAAACTGGTTACCACAAAGTTAAAATTCAAAATTAATCCTCTTTTGAAATATTGACTTTTTTTTTTACTAATTAAATCTAGTGAGACACAGTGCTAATTTCCTATGCCTGTGCAATAGTGTTTTAAATGTGCACTGTTATGTCAAATAACACCATTTGGCAAAGTGAAAACAATAGATGATACATACAAGAAAGTAATGCCATTCTTTCTAAATGTTACTGCCCAAAGGGATATATTCTCTACTTCATTTTGATTAAGATAGCGTTGATTCCAAAGGCAATGACATTTAAATAGATTATATAGGGCTGTGAAAGAAGAGCCATCTCAAGTGCAATGGATTGAATGTATATGTCTCCCCAAAATTCGTATGTTAAAATCCTAACCCCAGGAATGGTGGTGTGGGGTGGTGATTAGATCGTGAAGACAGAGCTCTCATGAATGGGTTTGGTGCTCTTATAAAAGAGACCCCAAGAGATCATTCACTCCTTCCATCCTGAATGGTTACAGTGAAAAGACAGCCATCTATGACAAGCAGGCTCTCACCTGGCAGCAAATCTACCAGAACCTTGATCTTGGACATCTCAGCCTCCAGACTGTGAGAAATAAATTTCTGTTGTTTATAGTCTACCCAGTCTAGGGTATTTTGTTATAGCAGCCCAAATGAACTAAGACAAGATATCCTCTCTCTCTCTCTCTCATTCTCTCTCTCTCATATATATATATGTGTGTGTGTGTGTGTGTGTGTGTGTGTGTGTGTGTGT
>NW_012150507.1:486574-487148 GCF_000956105.1 Propithecus coquereli
AAAGAAAATGAAAGAATCTATCAGGTTATGACTCATCTTATTTGGCTCATATATAATATTTAACTGATTTGCAACAAGATGCCAAATAGTTTAACTATGCCATTTTCTGATGAAAATGAAGATGAACAGAAAGTAGTACATGCAATGCAACACCATTAGAATTTTCCCTAAAAGCTATTTCCAATTGTTCAATACTGTAGCATTCCATATCTACTGAGAGGATAAAATTTCATATCTGGAAAATTTTGCAGAAAGTGAGTGTACTAGAAGTTATCCAATGCTAATTGCCTCACGAGCAGACCTATTTCTCATAGCACACATAAAACATGCCATTACATATCAGGGCTTCTGCTGCCCAGACTTCCATGAAGGTAAAAAGCAAACAGCAACACACCATTTACATGTGCATTTGCTTAAAGAATTCTGAAGGCTGTCAGAGTATGTACTTAGAGAATATTTTATTTTCTCCAATGATTCACATGACTTAATTGTGTTTTAATTTTACTTTCATAACAACTAATACTTAAATATCATTAAGAGCATAATTTATAAGAATTACATATATGAAAATGTA
>NW_012150507.1:488803-489969 GCF_000956105.1 Propithecus coquereli
ATATATGTGGGAATTTTTGTAGACTGATTAAGTAATAAATATAATTTTGTTTTATTGGAAGATTTCAAAATGTCTCCCATTGGAAGTATTTTTTTCTAATTTCTTGCCTGGAGAGAAATGACCTGGCTCCAAACATTCTAATATCAGCATGGGGAGTTTTGTATTCACTATGGAAACCCTTATTTAATCTTGTTTTCAGTAGGGCTTTCCCAGAACTATTTCTTAACTTGCACTTCCAAGTCCTGAGCTCTTCTGTGTTTCAATGAGTAAAGGATTGAGGAAGTAGAATAATTTCTCCATTACCTTTCTGTTTTCCGAAATGCTTTGGGGATCTATATCCTCTGCAGTCTCCTATTTCTTCTACTTATCAATGTGTCTGTGTTTTTTCATATTATTCCAGAGTGGCTTCAAGAAGGAGGAAGTATGAATGATTAGGTTTAATACATCATGTTTCCCTGAAGGTTTGGAGAATTATTTATACTGGTAGCCTTGTTTCTTACCAGGTAAAAGATTTGGAATGACGGAATTAAAATTCAAAAAACTGAAATCCTGGCCCAGTTCTTACGATCTATCTATGTCACTATATTCATGCTACATAACTTATCTGAAGTTTCATTTATCCATCTGTATTTTAGGCAGGGAAATATAACAGTTGGGGCACATACTTGCACTGGCAAGGGGAAGGGGGTTCCAGGTGTTGTAGGGAAAGAAAGAGACTGCAATGCTTTCATCTGGATTTATTAACTCCAAGATTAAATGTGTGTATGACCTGGTTGGATGCTAATTCCTTGTACCTTCATTCAATAAATATTTATTTAAAAATCTGTTATGCTGACCCAGCAATCTCACTCCTAAGAGGAATGAAAACACTTCTGCACAAAAACTGGTATAAAAGTATAAACATCAGCAGCATCCATAATAGACAAAAAGCAGAAACAACCCAGATGACCATCATCTGACAAATGGATAAATAAAGGGGGTATATTCATAGAATGGAATTGTATTAAGTAGAGATAGGAAAAAAGTATTGATACATGTTACGACATGGATGAACCTTTAAAAAATCATTATGCTAAGTTAAAGAAGCCAATACCAAAAGATTATATATTGTATAATTCTACTGATATGAAATGTCCAGAATTTTTAAAAATCTATATAGACAGAAA
>NW_012150507.1:490616-501136 GCF_000956105.1 Propithecus coquereli
AAAAAGAAAAAAAAGGGAATAAACCTACAATAGCTACCCACCAAAAAAAAAAAAAAAGTGAAAAGAAAATTTCAAGTAGTGGAGTTAAATGTGACATTAAAATCTCTATGGCAGGAGGGAACTCAGCTTGTTCTAGTGGCTGAAAATTTACCTCAGTGGCTGAAACGGTGCTGGATTGAGCAGCCCGTGATAAAGTTGCATAGACAGGCCGAAATTACGCAGGGTCTTGTAGCTCACATTCTTGCAGCTCACATCTGTCAAATGTATTCTAAGAATAATAGAAAGCCACTAATTGATTTTAAACAGAGTAATAATATTATTAGATTTGCTCTTTCAGATCACTCTTGCCACTCTATGATGAATGGAATGGAGGACACTTTAAACTTTCTGTCCTATTTTTTTTATTTTTTTATTTTGATTTCAGGATATTATGAGGATACAAACATTTTGGTTACATGTTATGACTATGAATTTCTTAACAGCAACATCAACCTTGGGAAACCTACATTACTCTTGTCATTGTAACAAGTATCTCAACTGCTAGCAGTATTAATTGGTAAACCAATATGCACAGAACCTCTAAAATGTTCATAGCCAGTAATTCCATCATCTGAATTTTTCCTATAACATAATGAAGACTAATGCACAAAGATGTTTGTTGTAGAAGTATTATAATACTGAAGTACTGAAAACAAACCTAAAAGTCCAAAATTTATAAATATTCCTAACTGTCTTGTGTAGAATCAGCCTTATTTTTTAAGAGATACAGCTAATGCCTTGAAAATAAAATCAGGTATATAATATTGTCAAGTTGTAAATCTAGGGCATACATAATTTTGCTTCTTTGCTTTAACTGAGTGGTTAATTGTCAGGTAAAATAGAATACTATGAGGAAGTTAACTAATAAACTTGAAAGGGTCATGAAATCAATTTTGTCAAAGTTGGGTGAAATGTATCAAATGAATGTTCAACTTAAAAATAATCAACTTTTCTCTATATATATGTTTACATATACGTAATTGTATATAGATATCCCTTAAATAGTTTCAGTAACATATGCAACAGACACAGATACACACACACACACACACACACACACACACACACACACACACAAATAGAATTAATAAGCCATGAAGTTTATTTTGCAAAAACAGAAAATTACAGGGTGCACCAGGGATTCCCTGATTTTTTTTCTGGAAAATCAGTGGTAAGTTTTACATCAAGATGCCTTCACAAAAAAAATTATTTTTAGAAGAAAAGTACTTGTCTAAGTAAAAAGTTTTTTCCTAGCACCTATTGATGTTTCTCTTCATTACCACTACCTCTGCTCCTAAAATAGTGTCAAACTAGCTCATAGTTTGCTGCTTCTTTATACAAAATGATAAAATGAAAATTCATCACAGACCCTGAAAATTCCCAGTACTCTTCATATAGTGCTAACGATCTACCACAATTTGTACTGTATTTACAAAAGACTCTATTTTAAAGTCTGCATCTTAAGCCCAATTTTTGTCTTCAAGAAATTAATTATTTGCTAAACACAAGAATTATCCTCAGAATGGCAAGAAGCTCCCCTGAAAATCACATCAAATGTATTTTGCTGGTCTCATGCTCACACTAGGACACAGGTTCATTGAGTGAAATATCACAGAATTATAAATACTATTTACATAGCTTTTTGGTGACGATGCCAGTTTGTAAGTTTTGATAAAGCAGATATAGTTGAATTCAATTTTGTTAAATGAGCCTATGATAAAAATAAGTAATATATCTTTCCAATTATTTAACAGGCAAATTCATAAATACAAGTCCACATAATTAAATATGATTGATACAGTGCATTTGTCCACTGATTCTCCTTTTACATCAAGACCCCCAAAAGTAGTTTTAAAGAAAGTTTCTCAGAAAAGAAAGGAACATGTTTTGTAATCTTGAAATAGTATATCACCATAATATCTACTAAATTCAATTAAATAGTGAAACATCTGCTGAAATTTAAAGTTATAAAATTTATAACTTGCATGTATATGAAAAAAGTATCTGAATAATTTCACACTTCCAAATCTTTCAAATAATTTCACTTTAATTGGGCCTAACAGTTGCTAGACCCCCTAAGAGAAACTTAATTGAATTTATAAGATAGGAGACGGTTCACCTAACATAGCAGAAAATAAATAAGTTTTTATGGTTAATTTTGGCTATGTTGTTATGGAAAGCAAATAAAGAAGCATTGCTGGGAGAATACAGAGTGCATTCTGCACAAAGATAACGTAACAGTAGGCTAATTAGCCCTTAAACCCCAGAAGGTTGAATTGTTTTCTTGTGAGAAGCTCCTGGAGACAAATGTTCTCTTTATGACAAACTGTATAATATGGATGAAGCCTCCCTTCCCTAATGAACACATCAGTGATCTCTGACATCAGCACAGTTGTGGATGCAATCCGAGGCAGACATGGAAGGTCAGAAGTGGCAATATCTTCAGGAAATGATTCCTGTCTCTAGAGTTCTTGGGTACTTATGATACAATAAGCTTTTCACACACTCCCACTAATGATGAAAAGAAGCGGAAGAAATAAGAAGTCAAGATACAAAATCCCCTCCCTTTTCAGGAACAAGACATTGGCTGGTAATACATACATATGGAATAGGAGCGTTATTTTTAAAGGAGCCCTCGTGTAAGCATGATCCAACAATATAATGTCAGAATCCCTAAAATGGCAAACAGCCTGGTGATAAATTCTTCCAAGATAAATTACTTGCATAATAAAAATAATCCACAAAAGTATTCCAAATATTCTTTCAATCCAAATTTGAATGATTATAACTACTAATTAGCTATAGAAGTGCAATGCTTAGCCAGTGGCATTTGGTATTAAGTGAATGGAAAGTAAAATTTTATCTAGTTAATATACAATCACTATTCAGTTCAAAAACTCATATTTAACTTCCAAATTAAATGTATGCATATGTTGCTAACATGAAATTCTATAAGACTGAGACCATGCCCTCACTACACAAACATCAGTGTAAATTCTTTTTATAGTAAATATTCATATTTTCCCTAGTTTGGGTGCTTATATACCATGGCATAAACAAAAAATGAGTCTTTTTTTTTTACTAAATTCTCTAGCTTCCACCCTGTCATTTCTAATAGTATCCATAATATTGAACTCTTCTTTATTCCCTGAAGATTTCTAACACTATCCTCTCTTGAGAAAGAAGGGAAATACAGTGCCTCTGCCCTACTTACACTGGATGTAGGAGAAAACTACCTGCCAGACATAGCAGTAGCACTCTCAGGCTCTGGAGGGTGAGAGAGATGCTAGCTAGCTCTCTGGAAGTCTCAGTGGGAGGACAGTGCTGCCCCTTAAGGGAAGTGGAAAGGAACCAACCTTAGAAATCATCCTGAGAAGGGAAACTAGAACAATAACCAAAGTCACAACATGCTCTGGAGTAAGAGCCGACAGAGTCAACTTCTATGGTCATAAAAAGCATATGAAAGTGTCAAGGAAAAAAATCTTGGGATCTTCATTTCCAATATCTCCCCTTCTTCATGGAAATTATTCTTAAGTGTCACTTGTTCAGTTGCTAAATAACAAATGAACTTAAGTTTGGCATTTTAGGAATTACAGCAAAGCACTTCCCTTAAAGTATCCTTCAGGAAAGGGCCTGAGATGAACAGATCATGACCACAGACATTTCTAGAATCTGTTGAAGATTACTCACACACTTGCTTTTCTTGTAGAATTGCCAGAATTTTGTCCATATTTTTGCTTTTTTCATTATGTTATCTTGATACGCTATAGCTTTTGGAAAATCTTACATTGGTTTTGAGATCATTCAAAAACATTAATGAAATAATAATAAGATGTCAATATTTCTGACTGCAAGTAAGTATATGATTACTTCTATAGTTTGTTGTTTTAGAAAATCAGTGTATATCACAATTATGAGTTTTAAAATCTATTAAAATCTATTTTTAAGATACCTTACTGTTAAAAAATCTAAATAGCAATTGTTTATGTCTGCTATTTTCTTTTGTCCATTTATACAAGTGAAAATCAAATATTCCAAACTACTCCACACTAAAGTCTATTTAAAGTATTAGCTCACTTTTTAATCATTTCCCATTTCTTTGAAATGCATAATCGTCTAATTTCAATTTCTTCCTTTGTTAAGTAACAATGTTTGTTTTTAAAGAGATATTTTGTCTCAGAAGACTTCCTTGGGAAAATATGGAGAATCTTTTAATTTCATGAATTTCATTCATTCAAAAGGTTTTGGCACACTATTCTAATTCCTGAAAGGTGGCCCTGTGTTTTTATCTAGTGAGTCAGAAAAAGGTTATTTATTTTATATATGCTACCATTTTGAAAAGTATAGTCCTTTTCACATTGTTGAAGAAATAAAAATATTATATGTAATCATTTAGTTGAGTGTGAATTTAAATAAACAAAGTTAAGCATTTTTTAATACTTAATCTCATATATATATGGATATACCACGTTTATTTTTGTTATTAAGACTGAAGGCTGTTTATACATAATTTTTCATTTGAAATTGTAATATGAGTTGTAACATATTTCCACTGGTGATTGAGGAAGAGATAGTATTTTACACTTAATTCTGACCTTTAAAATTCTAAAGAACACTACAATCTTATGTATCTTAGAACAGGTCATTTATAAATTTGCTTCCCTGAGTATCTTCCTAGTGGAGGAAACATGTTTGATTATTTAGGAAGTCCTTATAATATGAACATTCTCTCAATCAAATTCTCAAAGCTCTAATGAACTATAAATGTCATTGGGTTTTTTAAGTTCTCCTTCCGACTTTGTTATGTGTTTTTGCAAATAATTACCTTAAAATTATACACTTTCTAAAATCCATTCACTCTATGTATAAATAACAGAGGCAACTGATTTCTGAGACAATAAATATCTCAGAGAAGGGGAAGACAGTCACTCCAAGCCTTTGTGTGGCGGGAGTACGGGTTTTCCACAGTTAATATCATTCAGAACTGTGGACAGCTCCCGTCAAGGCTTGGAGTTGGCAATTTCCCCTAGTTTCTAAACACAACTCAAAGTAATGCTGCTTTTTATTGCTATATTTGTTTGCTGTTTAGTAGAAGCCTATTCGGGCTGCTTAGTATGTGCACACACTCCTCTAGTTGATTCTTTTTTTTCCTTTTCCAACTAGTTCAGTTAAAAAAAATAAATAAATATCTCCCTGAGTTACTGGTTTTGGATTTTTAAATGGAAAGTCCTGCCTTGTTCAGAACTAATGTAACTCTGTGCGCACGCTAATAAGAGGATCTACTTCACGACCTTCATTCGACAATCGCTAAACACGCTTATAACCGAATGAATCATACTTGGGAGACAAATAAGATCAGAAAACGTCTTAATTGTAATTCTCCAAAGCAGAGTTCTCCTGCTGACAGCTCTCCTGCCCTTCTTTCCGAGCTGGGGAACGGGAAAGAGATTGTTTAAAACAGACCTGTAGTCAAGGTCAAGAAAGGGTGTTGCTCTATTTCAGGAAGGGGGCTCTGGAAACGCCCCTGTCTCTGTTTCAGGAACTAGAGGCTTCCTGTCAGGCTCCTGCCCAGCGTGGCAGCGCCAGGCTCCACCGAAACCTCAAGTTAGCGAATGTCCAAGCGCAAATTACCCTTCCTCAGCCTGCCTGCCACTATCTGGGAGAAATACAGTGAGGACACCCAGTGCCTATAAGCAGAAGAAAAACAGATTAACTCTCCCCAGGGGTAAGGTGGTCTGGAATAGCTAAGACTTGTGAGTCCCTGTCTCCGGTAACACCACCTTCTCCTGAACCCCAGAAGCCCCTTTTTTCCCCTTTGGGAGGGATCCGCGTCTTGAGGGAGCAGCGCGAGGAAGGATGTCTGCCCGCTTCCTTACAACCTCATCTCTGAAGTAAAAGTTTCCTGGTACAACTTAGCATCCTCCCATCCAGGGTCATCGTGGTCTCCATCCTTCCCCGGTCTGTCCCCAAAGTTCAGAAGGCAAAGGAGAACCCGCCCTGGGTCCCGGGCAACGGCAACTTATCACTCAAGCCCCTCCTCGGGGAGCCGGCTGGAGAAGAGCGGAGCCCGGCCAGCCCGAGCAGAGGCTGCCGGCAGCGCCACCCCCGCCCGCCCGCCGAGTCCCCGGGCGCCCCACTCCCAAGACCAAGGAAGCGAGTTTGAGGGCGCGCCAGAAAGGAGGGTGGGGCGGCGACAGGGAGAGCTCACCTGAAATCGCTGTACGGGTGAATAATCCAGAAGCCTGCAGTTTTAACCCTTTCCTGCTCCTTCTCCACCGCCTTCTGGCTCCCAAACATACGGAGGGAGAATTTGTTGACCCCGGGCTGCAGCATGGAGGTGAACTGCCTTTGCATGAAGCCGTACGGCCGCCGGGACCCCTCGGCGTCCTCGAAGCCCCCCGCCGGCTCCTCGCCGCCGCCGCCGCCGCCGTCCACCTTGAAGCACACGGAGTTGCCGTGCTCCTTCGCGCCGGCCCCGCCGCCCCCCGGCGGGGTACCCAGGCGCGTATCGGCCCCGGCCGGCCCCGCGCCCGTCGCGGACGCCTTGGCTGGGAAGACGCTGTTGCCATCGTCCCGGCTGTTGGACGAAGAGTTGGGCTTGCCGCCTCCTTCCATGCCCGGAGGACGCGGCCGGCGACGGCGCGGGCTCCAGACTCGCCGGCCGCCCGGCGCCGGAGACACTAAGTCAAGCGCGCAGGGGCCCGAGCCGGCTGCCGGCTAACCCGGCTGTCCGTCGAGGCGGCGGCGGCGGCGGTGCCCGCTTCTTCCCGCCCGCGCCGCTGCTCGCTGCGCGCCTCGCTCCCGCCGCCGCCGCTGCCCTCAGTGGCTGCGCTCCCGGCTCCGGCGCGGCTGGTGCTGAGGCTGAGGCTGCCCCAGCGAGGCGAGGCGAGGCTCCGCTCAGCCCTCGCGCGCCAGCGCCTCCCCTCGGCTGCCCTCTGCTGGCCGGGAAGGGTCTCTCCCCGCCCGCACCCCGCGCACGCTCTCCCTCCACTCCTGCTCCACTTCTGCCCAGCGTGACATTGAACTCAGGAGCCCTCGGAGACGCCTATTTGTACATGTTGCGACAGGCTCGGTGTATGTTTGCGCGAAATAGGGGGCAGAAAGAGAGAGCGCGCGCAGGAGACAGCGAGCCTGAGCTAGTGAGTGTGTGTTCGTCCAAAAGAAACAAACATCCTAAAACTTATGAAGACGTTGACGCCTGTTTGAATGATATTACAATTCAGAAAGGGAGGACAGGCTGACTCTACGTGCCGAAAATTCACATATAAAGCCAGATGCCCACTAGAAAATAAAGTTTAACAACGGAAAACAGAAAAGAGGGGTGTATGTGTGTGCGTTTATTACGCGCTCAAGAGAGAGGCAGAGGGCAAAAGCTACTAGGTCTGTGTAATCCTGTGTAACCAGCTGCTTGGGGCTTTTCAGATTAAGGCTCCGCACCTGGGGAAGGACAACTGACCTCCTTGCATTTATCCCTGTTTATTCTTACAGAGTTCCTTAAGCAGACAATGGGATTTCTTTCTTACCAAAGCACTCACTTCAACACACATGTGAGTAGGTCTATCAGCCACCAATACTGAGAGAAAATTGTGTGAGAGAGACCTCACCTGAGCTGACCTATCTTTTTAGATAAGTTATGTAATCAATAAAACACACTGAGAGGCATGTGTGCTGGTCGATGTTCACCCGCACCAGCGAAGGAAGTCAAGATGTCTTGGAATCTCGTCAGAATGTAATCACCATTTCAGATGAGAGTTGGGGTTTGGGGGAGTATTGGCAAGTGAAACTTATAAACATGCCACCAATGCTGAGGAAAGCATTCTGTTTTTTACTTACTCCCGCTGTGTCTCCCAAACCCACTGGATTAGCTAAAGGAAGCAAAATGTGCTGCCAAACCCCACCAGTCACTCAGCAGGGCAGCCCCGGAGTCTGAAGAGCTTCAAGACTCCAGAATGTCCCGAAACATCTGTTTCAGATACAAGCATTGCCTTCTTGCCCACAGCCTCTTCAAAGGAAATCTTGCCCTGCCAAGAGTCCCGGATCCCCTGGGTTCCTGTCAGCCACATTTTGCAGAGAGGGGGGTGGGCTCTTCAAGGAGGGAATGTATGTCAGCTGGCAACCAGTGGCCTATCATTAAAAAAAAAAAAAAAAAAAAAAAAATGAGTGGGGCTAATTAAGGTGTTTTCCTGAAAAATTGAACAGTGATGAAGCCAACTAACAATGGGAGAGGCAAGGATAAAGACAAAGGAAGACAATTGGATGCCTTTATGAAGGGTTGACAGAGGCTGAGAAAGGAAGCAGAGAACAGAGAAAACAGTAGAGAGAAGCAAAAACTAGAAGCCATTAGGCCTAACTCTGTCACAATTCTGTAAGATTTCCCTTACCATTCTACTTACCATAGCCTATGCTAAATCTTTTTCAGTGAGCTATGTCCTGACTCAGACACCATCTGTTTTCAACTAATCAAAAAACAGAACCCTAAGAAATAAGTATAGGTGGCCAAATTTTAATGGTAAGAGATGGGGCAAATGTGAACAATATCGAGTTCTGATCTATCAAAGTAGGGACCTTGGAAATCCAAGAGGTCAGATGAGGATAGCAGGTGCTGAGGGCAGAAGGAAGCCACGGGGACGGATAAAAACAAACATTGCCCAAAGCACAGTTCTGCCCAAGAAAGGCCGGATTACTCAGGCAGATTTTCTTTATTAGACTAAAGATGTTTCCCTACTTTTCTCCCATTCTGCATGCTTCCTCAATCCCTCTATTTTCAGTCATGAGTGTGACAATGTATATTTTAACATAAATTTTAAGTTTTATAATAATGTAAAAATATACCATCTAAAATGTTATGCTGAGTTGAAGTAAGTTTCTCTTTTCTTTTAGCCAATCCCTCTATTTGTTCTATTTTGATTTAATCTTAATCATGACCAGGCAGTTATTTTAGTAAAAGTTTTCTGAGTTTCAGTGTCTGCACTAAACTAATATAACAGAATCACTGAAAAATAGGATCTCAAAATAGAAGTTAGAAATGTCTAAAAAGGATCACAAGTCATTGGTTGCTCCAAGCATAGCTTTTAGGCCACATTTTATTCATTCTAATTCTCAAAAACTACATTATTTTTTAAATTTGAGAATGTGTATCTTATATCAGTGTATTAACTTAAAGTTGTCAGCAATATAAAAAGTCAACTTTTTTCAGAGTGTTGACTTAAAGTTATTTACAATTTGGACTTATGATTCCTTTGGAAGAAAAATGAACTTGCAAGAAGAGTGGAGCAAAGTGAAAGCAGTAACAGAATGAAAGCAAGGAGAGAGAGACAGTGAGAGAAGCCTTAAACTTGAGAATAGTTTATTTTTAGCTTGTTTCTGTATCTGTTCATTGATAAACTATCTCAGGCTAAAATCCACTGAGCTAAATTATTTTCTTCAAAATTATCTTAGAAATAGGACTACCATCATGTTTGACTCCATGTCATTAGATGTTCATGATGCCAATGTGCCTTGCATTTCAGAAGAATCTGATATCTGAGGACCCATCAGAGAATATCAATTATGAATTCATTTCATGAGAATGTCTCATAAGTAGGTATAATGCGTGCTGTTCAGTATATACTAGAATTGTGCATCTTTTAAAATGTTCCCTGTTTCTTTTAATACTTTGCTTAAGATCAAATTGCAGACAGCAGCAGAAGATTAATATGAATCTAAAATAAAATCTCCATGCAGCAGACGAAAGCACATACGAAATGAGACAAAAAAGATAGATGAGTGACTTGAAGTTTGACAGTTTATTGGAAAATTCTCAGTGAAACTTAAAGGTTTAAAGGCTAAAACATTTTAGCTCTCTTAGTAGAACAGAGGAATATGTGAAACACATATTTCACGTGTAAGGAAGTAAAAGTCAGAAGGCATGTCTGTTGAAGAAGGCAATGGTAAGGAACAGTGAAAAAAATAGTTCATCAAAGGCAACCTCACGGCTTTTCTGTGTCTAATGCACAGGCAAATTTGATTATCTCTCTGGAAAGCAATGCCAACTACATGTTTAATGTGAAACACTAGAGCTATTAAAGTCAGAACAAGATACTCATTCCCAGCATTTCTGTAATGCATGTTATTTTCAGTTGATAATATCGTCTCCCTGAAAACCCGAAAGAATCAACTGCATAACCATCATAACTAATAATAAAATTTAGAAAGTAGAAAGAAAGCACGGAAAAATTGGTATTTTTCCTAAGTGTCTTCAATGACCATTAAGACAATATAGAGAACAATGATTCTTTTTACAATTGCAACTAAAAAAGAAAACTACACAGCAATAAACTTAATAGGAAATGTCTGAGATCCTGTTTAAAAAGCAATTTTAGTAAAAGATATAAACCACATTAGAATAAAAGTTTTATAAATATATCCCCAGTCCATAATGTAAATTCTCAGTATTATAAAAGATGGTGAACAATGATTCTTTTTACAATTGCAACTAAAAA
>NW_012150507.1:502272-502789 GCF_000956105.1 Propithecus coquereli
ATAACCAATGTCAAGAAAAAGTGCCTGAAAAATAACATTAATTGTATAGTTAGGAGTGATATGATCCTTCATATCAGTAAATAAAAGAAACCTTTAATAATATGTATACTCTTATCTAATGCTTCAAGTGTATTCTAAGAAAATCAGAAATGTACAAAAAGATATTTACTTAAGAATATTCATTAAAATTTATCATTACAACAATTTGATACAATGTTTTTATATGATTAGAATTATGTGAACTCAAGAAATACATGTGTATAACTATGTACTTGGATCAATATATATGCTAATTTTTCGTATATATTACTTAATTTTGAAAAACAGCAAACTGTGATTGTTAAGAGAATATACTGAAGAGTATATTCTCAAAAGTTCCCATCATCCCTTTCTTATACAGGCAAACATAGACATCCACATTCACATACACTGGGAAGATCTGAGTACATACATGGAATTTTTACTGCTGTACTGTTCTTCAGCTTGCTTTTGTTTTACATTTAACAGTATAATATAA
>NW_012150507.1:503893-504666 GCF_000956105.1 Propithecus coquereli
TTTCTGAATAGTGCTTATTCTTTCTGAAATCAACTTGTATATTTATTTTTTTACTATTTCCTAACTCGACAGAAAGCACCACAAAAGCTGTGACCTTCCTTAGCATGTGCACCACTAAAGCACATAGAAGAAAGTCCAGTACAAAATAGGGATTCTGTAAATGTTTGTTGAAAGAATGAATGAATGAAACAGTCCCCCCAGGAATCCTCAAGCTTACTCTAGAATCGCCTCCTCTACGCTCCCAGAGCATCATCTGATGTTTATCATTACACATACCACTACTATAGCAAGTATCACAGTGCATTATAATTATTAACTTGCACCATTTACCTTAAAAGGTGAGTAATATTAGTTCTATTACATTAATAATGATTGACTTGAATATTTTATCCTACAGTGTGTGTAATATCAGTTCTATAATTTCTGTAATAATAATAGCACCAACCTATATTGCACTGAGTCCTGTGCTCTGTGCTCCACAGATATCTCACTTAAACATCACCATTAGTTTTTAAGGCCAATATTGTCTCCATTTTATACTCTAGGGTAGACAGTTCATTAACATAAAATTTTACGTAGCTTTTATGTGACAGAACTATCTCTTACCATAGTCTGTGTCACTCGAAAGTTGCCTGTTTGCCTAATTAAAATGCTGTCTATTCTATTTTAGTAAGAAATATAAATATATTTTCAAACTCACTTATTTCTTGACATTGAAAATTATTAAACGTTTACCAGATAAATTAATGAATGAACAATATAAAAAAGGGTTA
>NW_012150507.1:504716-505911 GCF_000956105.1 Propithecus coquereli
TTTTTCTTAATTATTTCTCTTTAATTACACAAATACTAAATTATACATATTTTTCCAAAATTTGAATGATACAAAATTAAAAAGAGTAAACTGAAAGCATCTCATCGACTATTCCCCATTTTGCTAACAAATGTCTCTTTCCCGACTTTTTAGTATACATTCACATCTATGCCTATATTGATTATTATTATTTTATATAGCTAATCTCTTAATATACACATTATACAATCACTTGTATTTAACATTTAAAAATATATTTGGAGATGATACTATGACAGAATACTTTTTTTAATGCCTGTATTTGTTTTGTAAAATGGATTTACCATAATTTATTTAACATCTTCTTTACTAAACGTTATTTGAGGCCTTTTTTCCTTTTGTGCTATTATGAAAAATGCTACAATTAATATCCTTCATATATCTCTGTGTACTTGTGAAAATAGATCTGGAGAAAAATACTGGAAGTAAAGAGAATTACTAGATTAATGTATAAATTTACTTTGGATAGTAACTCAAATTACTCTCCAAAAGCCATATGAATATATATTTTTACTTGGATTGCATGAGGTTATCTGTTTTATACACTTGCCCAAACATTATACATTAACAATCTTTTCTAATTTAAGATGAGTGAGTAAAAAGAGACCTATGGTAGTTTTAATTACATTTTCCAATTATTAATAGGAATGAACAGATTTCAATGTTCATTGGGTTTCTTATTCATTTGTGAGTTACCTATTTTTACTATTTGATTACATACAATTCATATATGTCTTATTTTAAATATACTTTATGTATGAAATGTATCTCATGTATATAATTTTAGAGTAATTAATTCCATGAAAAGAAGAAGAAATAACACATAAAAGAATAATAAGTTTGAGATGAAAATGAATATGTATTTAGTGTTTTTCACAAGACTTTAATTTCTATATCTGTTTGAAATATTCCCACAATTATTCTTAGTCCTCAAAACACTTGGCTACTTTTGTTCATATTTTCCCCACAGCTTGTCGAATTTTTTTAAACAACCCTATTCGAATTTTGCTTGGGATAAAATTAAATTAAATTAATGTAATAATTGGAGAATAATTAACAGTTATGATCTTAAATTAATATTACATCTTAAGGTGTGTTAAATCTCTCCATCTATCTATCTAATCTGTGTATCTAAATACAATATAATCTATTGTTT
>NW_012150507.1:510091-511216 GCF_000956105.1 Propithecus coquereli
CCAATATACATTCTATAAAAATATCATTCAGCAGCACTTGTTTTCAGAGAAGTTTCTTCACCCATTCTATTTTTTAATTTAATCATTGTAAAACAAAAACACCTTTGATTTACCTTTGATTTCTCTGTTTCACTTCTACCTTACATTCATCAGCACTTCCTATTTTCTATACATTCTGAATCTGACCACTTTTTAATACTTTTCAACTTCAAAATCTAAACTCAAACTTGATAGCCAGAGTGAGTCTTTTACAACAGAAGCCAGGCCAGGTCATTTCTCTAATCCCAATCCTCTCAGGGGATGACTGTCCCATTAAAAGCCACAGTCTTGACAGTGGCCTCCTCAACTCTGTGACCTCTCTGATCCCATTGCGTACATCCCCTACCCCCAAACTCTGCTCCTGTCACACAGACCTGCTTGCTCTTCTTCAGACTCACCAGGCGCACACCCACCTCAGGACATAGCACATGCTACTGCTTCTACGCGCACAGTTTTTCTCTCACCTCAAACAGGTGTGTGCTTTCGGTAATCTCATTAAAGCCTTCCCTGATCCTTTTACATGGAAAAGCCAACCCCTCTTATTGCTTCCTATCTCTCTTCCCTGCTTTATTTTTTCCACTGCACCTGACATCAAGTGACATGCTTAATATTTACTTCTTGATGTGCAGATTATCTGTCTCCACACTAGAAGGGAAGTCCGTAAGGCTTCATTCCCTGCTATGCTGCTAGCACTTAGAACAATGGCTTCTAGTCTTATTCAACAAATATTTTGAATGAAAGAAATTAATGAAATGAAATAAAATAAATGAAGGCACTTTTTGCCCCTCTACCTAAGAAATTCACAACAGAAAATAACCCATTATTTATTACTAATTATGTAATTATTTCAATTTTTACTTTTACTACAACTGACTAAAGATTTAAGGGAATCCTCTGACAAGGTGAAAAAAATTTCACAGAGTATTTCTCTTCTACTTTCATTTGCATTTTCTATGAAAATATTGCATGGCAGAACTAGGTTTACGTCATGCAGTACTATCAAATATTAATGAAATTGTTAGTTTAATATTATAATTTAAAATTAGTTAAGTGACTATGTGAGAGAGAAATGATCCTAAACTTTAG
>NW_012150507.1:513481-515937 GCF_000956105.1 Propithecus coquereli
GTTAGTTTCAAATCACTATCAACTATCAAATATCTTGACACATAAAGTGATGCCAAAAATGGGATGCAATTATAGGCCATTAGGGAGATATAGTGTACTTGAAATTAATTATATTGCTTAGATAGAGGTAAAAGTAGCAAAACATCCACTCATATCCCTATAATGGAACCTAGAAACTCACAGTACCAGGTGAAGTGGCAAAACAGTTAACTAAATGCTTGCCTGTGGTCACTTAGAACTGATCGTACATTGAGAGCAAGATTCTGGAGAACCAGGTAACTATTGGTATGAAACAATATAAATAACAGAAAGCATTTCTCATTTATTGTTTTTGCGGCACTCATCAGAAATATTATTTTTATTAGTTAAAATTGCTATTATTGGCCTTTCGTCACTAGAATATAAACTTCATGAGGGCAGAGACTTAGTCCATTTTGTTCACTACTCTAACTCTCTAAATAATTTAATTTAAGGACAATGAAATGGTATGTCTGCTGCTGATAATGTGCTGATTATTAAGCCATCGTTTTTCAGTTTTAAACTGGCCCGTTTATACTTGGCTCTGGGACTCTACAAACTATATTTCTCTTTTGCTACTGAATCACTGTTCAGCTTTTCCAGTAAGGGTTGATAGAGGGAACTGGAAAGCTGGAGAAGGGAAAAGAAACAATTCTCCTATTTGCTTCCTACATCTATCACCAGCACATACCAGTGGCTCTTCACCATGGGATTGGCAGTTCCTAGCAGCAGCAGTTTCCTCTAATTTGTACATTTTCTATCCCCTATAACCTTTCCATTATGTCCTCTCAGAGATACTAGCACCTGTTGAAAAGCGTCTCTTTCTCAGAGATTAGAGTCCAGCATCATGGGAGGGTGAGGGAGAAGGCAGAAACCTCAGTCCTTGCTTTGCATAGTTCTAGGATACATGGATCTTAGTTGTAAAGCAAAAATGTGAGTGTGACAAACAGAGAATTGATTTAAGCCAGCACAATAGAGAATTCTAAGCCTCATGTGCAATTCCCAGGCAGGAGCCAGTTCACAAACTTCAAGCTCCGTGAAGGAAGAGGAGACTGTATGTACTTTAGCAAGGACTAAATTATGGCGCTTGTTAAATAGTTTGGTGCTTGATATCTTGGGTGTGTCAGCTACCTTGTCTCCTCACCCACAGAATGGTTCCCCTCTTTTCTCTGCATTGTCCTTCATGGAGCCCTCTTCCCTCCTGCTAACCATCTGCAAATAAACTCAATTTCTGGAGATTCAGACAACCCCTATTGTCATCTGGTCAGCATAGAGTTGATGGCAGAAAAGGGAAATCACAAACAGATTTCCATGATATTGATGAGGTGCTCGCTTCAGGTCACTGACACAATCCTGGGAGAGCCCTAGCAGTGCGTCACTACGTTTTTTGCAATTTGTAAATAGAAGATATTTTTACCTTCTTTTTCTCAAAGAAGTATGGTTATACTGTCTGTATAAGCTTCAAGGACCATCAAACCCAGATCTGCCTTGGAAGAGGTGATAAATGAAGTTTTAAAACAAGTCCATAAATCAGTAGGTATACTAAAACCATGAACGTGATTATTTCCCAAGTTTCTATATGTTGCCAAAAGTCCT
Organism: Propithecus coquereli; assembly: GCF_000956105.1. Lineage (NCBI taxonomy): Eukaryota > Metazoa > Chordata > Mammalia > Primates > Indriidae > Propithecus > Propithecus coquereli. The sequence goes on from NW_012150507.1 coordinate 515,096, forward strand.
TGTTAGCCCAAGACGGTGGCGCATATTTATTGCCCCAACGTGCTCTTAGACTCAGCAATTGTCCTGACTTTTTCAGTTTTTAAGTAAAGTATGGAACATATTTGATATTTACATTAGAATTATTTAGGAAGAATTTAGTAGATCTGCCATGGCCTCTTCTAGTCGTGTGTGAAACATATTATGCAGTAAATTGAGATCTTATTATAATGCATGGGAAAGTCTGCCAAATGACCAGAAATAACTTGCATTTCTTTCTCCAGCACTTTTCAAAGATGAAGCATCTAACACCTTGCTTTCAGGGGCAGCACGAAGGCATGTGCTGATAAGACAAATCTCCTTGGGCATGGGAGACCAGGGATACCTAACCCTTTCAAGCCCTAGTGAAAATGGAAGAAACAGACATTGATGTTTCCACCAGCCACTTGGTGTACTAGTCAGTGTGCCATGGCTCATGATGGAACCTGCAAAGTGCACAAAACCACCAAACTACAGTTGGTAAAGTCAGAATAGTAACATGCAAAATTTCTGTTATTACTGTGATGTTGAATACAAATGAAATTAAGAGGTCCTACAATACTGTAGTATCTAACATTTGACAAAATACTAAGAAAACATTGCATTATAAAACATAAAGCATAATAGTGACAACATTGATGAGTTTTATCTTGTAAAACATTAATGTAAAATGGTACCCTGAATATGAGTGAAAATATAGTGCCTTTGAAAATATTTGGGCAGAAATATTTACACATTGAATTGGGAAAATTTTCCCAAATAATTATTGTCAAAAATAACAATTACTTTACTTATTTTTAAAATTCACATAATCAATACAAATATTT
>NW_012150507.1:516617-518919 GCF_000956105.1 Propithecus coquereli
GGATCAGTCATCGTCTCCCATCACCCCCAGATGGGACCACCTAGTTGCAGGAAAACAAGCTCAGGGCTCCCACTGATTCTGCATTATGGTGAGTTGGATAATTATTTCATTATATATTACGATGTAATCATAATAGAAATAAGGCACACAATAAATGAAATGAGTTTGAATCATCCCAAAACCATCCATCCCACCCTGGTCTATGGAAAAATTGTCTTCCATGAAACTGGTCCCTGGTGTCAAAAAGGTTGGGGACCACTGGGATAAGCTATTCTGATACAAATGGCCAAGCCTAGGCCATAGATGTCCTCTCAATCAAAATTTCAAATTGAAAAGTGCTGTATTTTATGTCAAGTCACAGAAATCTGTGTTACTGTTAACACTTAAAAGATGCAGGGCTGTTAATTCCTAGAATATTTCAATTTTACTCTAGTTTGTCCAGAGCAGGAAAAGGATGAGTCTTAGAGAACAGTGGGAGATTACTGTAAGCTTACCCAGGTATGGCGATCCCATTTGCTGCTGATGCCCCAGTTGTGCTGTCCCAGCTGGAGTAAATCATTATAGCCTCTGGCATGTGGTATGCCACTGGTAGTCTACTGAATATTTTCTTTACACTGTTCAATTTTAAATAGTCACCATACGTCCAAAGTCGTTTGTTGTAATTTGTGCCACATTTGTCACGTATTTCTGTGTTCTGATATAATCTTTGTTAAACAAAACAATTTTACAATTAAAACTCACCCACATTATGAACTTAAAAAAACACATTAATCAGGGAGCTATTATATGAGCACACCTGTAACATTAGATACATTTGTATAATTTATTTGACATCCATATACCCTAATAGCTTCTCATAATACCAATTTGAATCCCTCAGTATTTAGCATGTTTAATATACTGTATTTTATGCTACTTTAAGTTAAATTGATTTTCTTGATATTATATAATCGACTTCCTTTCTGGATGAAATTACCTATTGTCGTTCCAATTGCCATGTCTTCCAATTCTCTGTCTCCATATTTATTTATGTATCTTTTCAGTGAGATGGGATGTGTGACAAACATTTTTTTTCATGGTTTTATTAGATTCATTACAAAAGTAGGAACAGCTAACTCAGATATTATCTTGTTAGTCGGATTTATGCTTTCATGAAATCTTAGTGTGCTAGATGAAGACCTGTGTCCCAACTCAACAGGAATTACTGTGGTATTTGTCTTTTCAAGAGGTATCATTTAACTAAGGGCAAAGGAAGGCAGGCTTCCAAAGCAGTAGTGGCTGCCAGTAACCCAGTGTGCACTTCTGAGGGGTAGATCCTGCTGAGTATTTGCTGACAGACTTGGAACCGATTTACTGCATATATCAATTCAAATTTAGCTACTTCAGAGATAAGAACATTTAAAATAATACCATTCAGAGAGGAGGAGAGATCAAAAGAGACAGGAAGAGTGGGGGACATAAGAGAGTAAAAGGAGAGAAATTCCAGAGTGAGAGTAGGGAAGTTTATTTTTTTCCTCTCTCAAGTTTTTTACATTTCACCATTCTATTACATCACCAAAATCACAACGTTTACACAAAATGAGAATTAAAAATTAGCAATATAATAAGAAACCCTAAAAATTACATTTTTCCTACCCCTTTGGATAAAGTTGAATGCTGTTAATAACAAATACTGATTATCTCATGAAATTTTCAACATTAAATACTAACAATGTTCCAGGTCAGGAGTGGCCAATGCTGAACAACAAAGCAGTCACTCCTTCACTCTTTTCACCCATGTCTTTGGACATTACTAACAAATCATGGCATTATACTTTACTGAATCCAGCTATGGCCTTGAATAACTTTTTTTTGACAGCACTCTGGGAAGACTACCAACTGGCTATAGGTATCAAACAATATAATGCTTATTTGCCGTCTCTCTTCCACGTGAAATATTAAACGCAGAATGAAAGTGTCTCCTTTTTAACCACACTCTTATCCTCCTACTATCTCTGGTAAGTGTGTCACTAATTCATAAGTAGGATAATAATAAGATACATATGAAAATGAAAGAGGATTTTCATAAAAATACTTCAAGCACTCTTATAATATTGATTTAATTTCCGTTTTTTAGAAACCAAGTTAGTTTGTGGTAAATAGTCCCACTTTACCACAGCACATTGCTCCTACATCACAGGAAACTAACTAATTCTATTTCTTACCCTTTATTCATTAAAAAAATGGCTTTTATGCTTTGAGCTTCCTATAACAATTATAAAGAAACTTGATCATTTCAAATCATAATTTTATATTTATAAAA
>NW_012150507.1:518969-520547 GCF_000956105.1 Propithecus coquereli
TAGCTTTAGACAACTAGAATCCTGGTCCCGGAGTTCAGTTGAAATAATTGATACTATTGTTCATGAATTCACGAAAAACCCTTTTTATTTCTGTGGAGGTAGGTTGAGGTTGGATGTGATAACAGCAACTGAGAATGTTAGTAAGCAGTATTTATTAATAGAAAATTCGTGAATGGGCCACCAGAGGTTCATTTATATAAAGAGTAAGAAGCTCCCTAGGAAAACTCTTATCAAAGAAAGCAGCCAGGCCCCATAAACCTGGACCACTGAATCAGCCCTAGGATGAAGCAGGATATCGTGATTTTGAGTGCAGTGTGGTGCCTGTTACTGGACATCACCTCTGCCTATTCTCATGTATACTTGTGTCTACAGGAGAGAGAAAATGAAAGAACTGTTTCACTAACATTTATAAAACATAAAGAAAAAGGATTATTGGCATCTTTATAACGAAGTGTAACACTAAAAGGGGAGGATTACTTTTGCTGATCAACACTGACTCACAAATATTCTTATATATACTTACCACGCACACAGCACCAGGCAGGTCTGACAACATGTTGGCTTCTCAGCATCACAACAATCCCCACTAAAATGAAGTAGGGGTCGTGGAGCTTCCTCGGAGATGCCTTATGGATCATGCAGATCACTGCAAGATCTTTTGTGCAGTAACGCCACAGAGAGAGTGGATTCACTTGTGAGCACAAAGACAACACCCCTAGTAGACTCCCCAGAAAAATGTAGTCAGAAGAGAAAGAGATGAGAAAAAATAAATATTTAGTTAATTCTAAATGTAACCTCAAATTTACTCACGAGTTGCTAAAGAATATGGAAATTTGGTTTAGAGAAGGAGTAGCTTCCTTTCCTTCAAAATGAGGCCTCCATAAAAATGATTCCCTATGTGAAGTTCTGCAAAGATTGGTATTTATCCTTAACATCATTGAACACACGTATTTTTTGTCAAATGTACATAAGTATAGGTGTGCAAAAAAAAAAATCTGTGACAAAAGAATAGCGTAGCAATTCTGCCCTTCAATCATTTCACTCAATTAAGAAGACAGTTATAACTCTCCTTCAAATGTGTGTACACATTCAAAACCCAGTAAGATATATCAAGTCAATCCTAGTTTATTTGGACTAATAGGAGATGGCAGTTAAATAGTTAAATTGAATTTAGTGGTATTTTTAATACTTCTTGGCATCCACCTCCCATACCCAACAGCCTTCCAATTTCATTTTGAATAGTGGCCTCCCTGATTACGTGCTATCTTCCTGGCATACTGCATTAATCTCTGTCCTCTCTTATGAAATCTGAAATGAGTTGAAGGCTCTTATGAGACAAATCCCTCTTCTCACCATTCTAGGAGAGCTAACGGGTGGACACATGACCTGAGTGTTTTCTCTCATGGGATTTTGAATCCTGAGTAAAGCACTATAAGGATAAAAAAACAAAACAACAAAAAAAACCCCACATGATTTTCCCTATGTATTCCAGCAATGGCACATGGATGAGACTAGTAAGCCCTTCTTGCCTCAAAATACCCTAGAGCTACTTGATTTCTATACTCTCCAAGCTGGTTT
>NW_012150507.1:520597-521402 GCF_000956105.1 Propithecus coquereli
TCACAAGTGTGGGTGCTGGATTCCAGCCTAGTCACGAAGGTTGTTCTCCCAGAATCCGACCTCCTCAGTAGTTGAGAAAGTGGGCAGTGGCAGTTGCAGCTGATTTTCCGTGATAACAATGTACAGATGCAATCTCCAGTTTCTCCTGCTGGAATTCCATTGAGCCACCCTCATTTGTGTCCTAGCATTCTTCCTCAAATTACATGAAATTCTGTAACGTATATTCTTCATTTGTCCCTCCTGATTCAATCGCTACCCCTTTCTTCCCTGCCAGTGTTCCAGAGGCTGAGCCCCGTGAACTGTATGACCAGGGCTCCCAAATATTCTGACCAGTCTAGGCCAATAGGGGGACCAAGAAGAGACAGAAGGGCAGGAAGAAAAACAGAACAGAGTTTATATTTTCCTGGTCTCACTTCCCTTCCTCCCCTGGTTCTGCCCTTGGCTGCCTTCCTCTGTGGCCACAGGCCCCTGTAGTCTTCTCAGCAGCTATAGCTGTGGCCTGTTCAGTAATAATCTCCTCCCCCTTGATACTTAAGGCGTGGTAATGGCTTCTTGCTCTGGCTGGTTCCCATGTGGCTGCTTCACAATCTTTCTTGGTCCCCTTAACTCTGTCAATATCTCTATAAACAGCCCTTTCATTAAAATATCTTCAATTTAATCTCTTGAGTGTGCCATCTTTTTCTTGCCTAGACCCTGCCTGGTAAAATTTCCCAATACATGTCTAAAACATTTTTTATCAAATCTGGTATCTGTTTTCCACACCAAATGACCCACAAATCAAGCAATCAGTTGATCTATCTTGCTG
>NW_012150507.1:525506-529251 GCF_000956105.1 Propithecus coquereli
ATGTATGTTCAGATCATAATACATTGGCAAATATAGTGTATATAGGGGGATGACTGAAGTTAGATATTTTTTTGTTAATAGAAGGGTCAGATATCAAGTAATTTCTGATGGATAATAAAATAATAGCATGAAACATTCACCAGAATATGGATGTGCTACCCTTGGCTGAGGCAAGGTTCGATGCCATTTGTCAATTCCCCACCCCCTTCCATATCTATTGACTGTCCTTTGTTGAGATTGTCTTTCTTTGGAAATGGAAAGGAAAACAAATCATCTTTCATCTTTCCCCTCCCAACTCCAAACCTCTTTTTCTCCTCCTTCATTTTCTCTCTTATTTCCTGATGGCAATGTTCCAGGACAGAACCTGGACAAATTTATTTTTATAGCCTGATGTCCCCTAATATTTAACATAGAGTCAATAATTTGTCATATTCTTGGGAAATATATGGGATCAGCAAATTGTTTCTGTTCACTATTGCACCAAAAATAGTCATACTGAAATCTCTGTAAAGTTTTCACCATGATAAATTTCACTGGTTGCAGCAAATAAAACATGCAATGCTTGCAAAGTTCCATGGAAATGCTCTCTGACTAAAATTAAAAGAATCAAAATTAGTACAGCATATAGAAAGGATTTTTTTCAAATATTTAAAGTTATACTCTCAGGTCATTTAAACCAAACACTTGAAATCAGCTTCAACTACTCTCTTTCTCTTACCCTGGAAGTACAATTGGCAGGCAAGTCTTTTATTACTTTCAAATCTACCAAATGTACTGATTCTATCAATATTTATTGTGCCAGATATTGCCTTAAGCACAGGGGAAGCAGCCATGAACTAACAGACAGAAATTGACACCATAATAGAGCTGAAATTCTAGTATGCGTGTCAGTGTGGGGCAGGGGGAGTAATCAAATAGGTAAGTATATTATACAGTATGTCAGAAGGTGACAAATGCTTTGAGGAAAAATTAATCTTGAAGAAAGCACATAGGGAGATCCATAGGAAGGGGAGTATTTCCCTGTTCAAAGAGCCAGATGGGGATTAGAATTCAGGAATGAAGAATGACCTGGGACTCCGGGGCTTCTTGTGGTGACTGATGTAAATGAGGATAAAGGTAGTAATGAAATTTTGACTGACACATGAGGGGAGAGGGTTTCTTTCCAGGAGCAAGAGAAAATCTGATGCCTCTTATTCATTCTTGCCAGTGGTAAAGTGGAGGCCAGGGAAGCGCATCTTATGAGAGTGTACGAAATTCTGAGATCCTTTCTAAACCTCTGCCAGTGAAAATTTCTTCCTCAAAAGTGTGCCTTCATCACATGTCCCCCCGGCCCTCTTCTGGTTCAGGCCCACAGTAGCTCGTGCCACAACATTACTGTTGCTTTCTAGAGTCCGTTTTTTGACATAATCAGAGAAAACTACAAGAAAAATAGGTCTGGCTAGCCTTGAACTCCTTCTGCTCCAAACCCTTTCTGGTCAAATTCATGAGCACATAATCTGTTCCCCCTCTTTAGCCTAATCTCCAGTAGTTCCTGTCTCACATTTTACATTCAAATAATACAAAGCTGCTTTTAGTTCTGGGCCCAGAACACCCTACTTTAGTCCTACATGCTTTTTCTTTTGCTACTCCTTTGACGCAAAATGTTCTTTCATCTTTCTTAATCGGACCAAATCCTTCTCAACTTTTAAGACACAGTTTCAGTGTCCTCACCTCCAATGCAACCCTCATGAAGCTGAGTTAACTCAGTACTGCTTCTCAGAACTACCATTCCACTCTGGGAACACCTTTTTCATGGTATCCAAAGTATCATGGACTGTGAGGTCCACAAGGACAAGGATCATGCATTATTCATCTAACACTCCTAAAGGATAGCAAAGTGTCTGTTCAACAAACAATCAAACAAGAAATTGATAGGCTTCCGTACAACCCTGTTTGCTAACTCTGGTTTCTTAACTAGAATGCACTGATACAATGAGAAATTATTTCTAATTACAAATATTCACTATTTTCTTTCTCCAGTTCTCCTTTAGTCCATCAGTTTCATCTACCATGTATATTGCTTCAAAGAAAAGTAAGATTGTTATAAGGAAATGAGAAAAAAAAAAAAAAGACAGAATTCAAGTTTAGTTTTTTAACTTCCAAACCAGGCTCTGATGGATCGAACAAAATATGCAACAAAAATTAGATACAGAGGTTGAGTCATAGTGATAGAATAGAAAAGGAAATTGAAGGGAAATAAATCTCCCTTTCCCCTGTCATCTAAAGGAGTGTCAACCTTGGGCAGAGATGATGCTTATCTTAGGGGAGAATGAGAGACATAGAGGAGGGACCTGGTAAGTGGTGATTCAGTACAGGGGATCAGGTTCAGCCTCTGGGGACTGCCACGTATTTTAAAGAATCAGAACAAAAGAGCTGGTGCTGCAGATCATCTTAGTAACTGAGAAAAGACAAAATCCCATGGAGGGAAGATGCTTCAGCCTGATTCTGGAAGGGATCTCAGAGTTTATTCTAATTAGAGACAAGGAAACTGAACTTTTTGGTTCCCATACAAGTCAGTCAATGGCTAAGGACTTTGAAATGAAGGCAGGTAGATATAAATTCCTAAATAATTCTGGCTCTCTGATTTATGGGCAAAGAAGCTTTAGTAGTCCAAGAGTAGTTCTCCCCAGAGAATTAGTAGATGCTGGCCACAAACAGAAGCACACAGAAACCTGAGAAGGCATGCACAGAGTGGTAGACGGCCTCTAAGGGAGTGTGTGTGGGGGGATCCCTGACAGTGGCCGTCGCTGTAGAAGGTATGCCACACATCACCGTAGAGAAGGTATACCACACATCTCTGGATCTCAGTTTAATGCCGTTGTTTTAAAATTAAGCAAGTGGTGTAAGATCTTATTAATCTCCAGAGAGCTTGAGATCTTTGTCAGACCCTGAAGCATAGCAATTTCTTCTGTGAAATCTTGGGTAACATGAAGTAGAAAAGAAGGGATCCTAAAAAAGAAAAAAGAGAAAAAGGCATTAATTGAATACCTACAATGTGCCAAAACTGCACTGAACAAATTTTTTTTTAATTTCAGAATATTACGGGAGTACAAATGTTTTGGCTACATGGATTGCTTTTGTACTGCTGAGTCAAAGTTACAAGTGTGCCCATCACCCCGATAGTGCACATTGTACTCGTTAGGTAAGATTTCAGCCACCCCCTCCTCCCTTCTCCCACCTGTTTGATTTCTGCTATGTTTTTCTTCCATCTGTGCACATGAGTGCTGATTAGTTAGTTCCAATTTAATAGTGAGTACATGTGGTGTTTGTTTTTCCATTCTTGTGATACTTATATCCTTAATATCATTTAATATTTATATCAACTCTGTAGAATAAGATTATCATGCCTATTTTGCAGAAGAGAATAATTAAGTCTTACAGAGATAAGTAACCTGCCCAATGTCATATAGCCAGGAATCAAACGCAAGTCTTTCTGATACATAATTCCATGTTCTTTCTATCACACTGCCACCAGCCTCCCCGGGAAGAAAATGAATAGCAAATTGAGGGAGATCAAAAATGCACTAAGCTTCCTAAAATTTATAACTTTGCCTATGCCCAACTTCTCCTGGTATAATATAAATCACTTATTCAGCCTAATCAATCATTCGTTTATTCAATTTACTACTGAATGCCTGCTATGTCCTAGCTATATCCTAAGCCCAATCACTTCTCAATGATTGGAATTTACCTAGAAATTCCAGGA
>NW_012150507.1:532996-536159 GCF_000956105.1 Propithecus coquereli
GAGTTTATAATTGCAAATATGAGCTTATTTTTTGAACAATGAAAGAATGAAATATTTATTTTTCTTCAATTTTCAAGAAATGATTTTCTGACAAAATTTTATGATATCTCACATTTATAGCCTTTAAAGCACATTTAACTTTCACATCTAAATTGCCCCTAAAAAATTATACTTTTATGCACAATAAGGACCTATCAGTGGTTTTATCAGACATTTTACTTCTTTGATGACAAAAATGTTCTCTTTTCAGGCACCTACTGTGCTCTTATATAATTTTTTCCCCAAATTTACCTTGGTCCAAACACACACACTCACACATAATTTCATTTATTTTGTTTGTTTGCTCAAAAAATTAGTGTTTTTTTTTGTACGTGTGAGTCTATTCTACTTCTTATATCTTTACTGGGTATTAGACTGGAATTAGATTTCACCGATTGGCCAGCGTCATACTACTGATTTCATGATATCTTGATGCTGTGAATTTCACTTAGTAATCAATTCAGTCTTAACGGCATTGTTCTGTTGCAAACATCCAACATTTCACAAAACACTGCCCATAGAAGCACTAAATAGAAGGGAAATTGGAATTCAAACTAATTTTATAATTAGTCAATTCACTAAAGAAACATGTTGTGTTTTTTTGTCTCAATTTATATTGTAACCATATGGACACTGAAAATGAATATTGGGAAATTAGAATCACCTACATGTGCCATCTTGTATGAACTACTATCCCTAACTATTTGCCTGAGGATTTTTATTTTCTTCTAGGATGCTTTGATCCAACAATTCCAGCATAGCTCATATAAGAATCCAACGTGCTAGATCATAACCTGGATGAAGACCAGTAACCTAGCTAATTTGCGTAATGGACATTTAGTTGAAATAGCTGTGGTATCCTAGGGAAGTTCCAGTCACCAGAAAGGGAACAGAATAAAGGGCCCTTATAAATAAAGGACAGAGTGACACCAAATTGCCAGCTTAAGTATCATTATGTACTATCTTTAAACAAGGACTTCCACTTTCAGTTTTCAGTCCAGCATGTAAGGAACTTAGAAACTGCCATTTCATACTAACAAGTAAATAGCTGAACAAACTGAAAAGTCAACAGCTCTTCTTACATCCATTAGAGAAGTGAGATCACAGGGCAAACTACTGCCCTCAAAATTGGAGAGATAGAAAAATGGATAAAAATCACAACTTATTAAAAAAGAAATCCATGAACAGAAACTGCTGTGAGAACCAATGCCTATGTCAGAAAACTTAATTGATAAATTGCTGGAGGTTCAGTGTGAGCAAGTCTGAGAGTTAAAAACTCCAAGGGGACTCATGCATGAGGATTCCCCACACTATTGTGACTTTTATTTCCAGGAGCTCTACCAGGTACTAATGGTGAATATTGGAGAAAATCCACTCATGCTTCTAGAATGGGGAAGGGAAAGGAGCTATTTTGGAATATGCCAGAGCAATGAAAAGCCCTTCCTTCATAGACGTATAGAAGTTTTCCCCTTTCCCAACACCTTACCAGTATATTATTAAAGGCAATTTGCTGCAGTTCTTTTTACCTATTATATAATATCCACCTTGTAAGAAAAAATTGCAAGGCATAGCAAAAGGCAAACATCACAGTTTGAAGAGACTAAACAAGTGTCTGAACTAGACTCAGATATGGAAGAAATGTTGTAAGTGTTATACTGGAAATCTTTTTTAATGGTGATCAATATGGTATGGGCTTTAATGAAAAATGCAAGAACAGATGGATAATGTAGCAGAGAGATGGAAATTCTAATAAAGAACCAAAAGAAATGCTAAAGGTCAAAACATCGTAATAGAAATGAAGACGGCCGTTGATGGGCTTATTGGTAGATGGGATGGGACATTGCTGAGAAAAGAACATCTGAGCCTGAGAATATTGCAATACAAACCTACCAAATTTAAAAGCAAAGAGAAAAAAAAATTGAGAAAAACAGAACAGAATATTGAAGAACTGTAGAACAACTACAAAAGTTACAACATATGCATAATGCCAATGCCAGAAGTAAAAGAAAGAGAAAGGAATAGAAACAATATTTCAAGTTATAATGACTGAGAATTTTCCCCCAAATAATGTCAAATACCAACCACAGTTCCAGGATGCTCAAAGCAAACCAAGCAGAATAAATGCCCAACTACTACATCTAGGCATAAACTTACAGCTTTAGAAAATCAAAGATAAAGAAAAGAATCTTTAAAGGACTCAGAAGAATAAAAGCCCACCTTATATCCAGAGAAGCAAATATAAAAATTGCATCTGCCTTCTCCTTAGAAGTGATGCAAGCAAGAGAATAGTGGAGTAAAATATTTAAAGTGTTGAGAAAAAAAGCCAAACACCAACCTAGAATTCTACACTCTGAGACATTACATTTCAAAATGAAACAGAGATAATGATTTTCTCAGACAAACAAAAATTAAAGGGAATTTGTTGCCATTAGACTTGTCTTGCAATAAATGTGAAAAGAAGTTCTTCAGAAAGAAGTAAAATAATATAGATTAGAAACTAGGGTCTACATAAGGAAAGGAAGAACATCAGAGAAAGACTAAGTGAATGTAAAATTAAAACTTTTAAATGTCTAATTCCTAATTTATCTAACAGATAACAATTTGTTTAAAATTATAATAGCAAGTATATATTTGATTATGTATGCTATATATGTATTTATATGCTTATGTATGCATATGCAAAGTAAATTAATAATAGCAATGATACAAGAGATGGGAGAAAGGAATAAAATAGTCTCCCCTTATCCTTGAGGTATCTCTTCCAAGATCATCAGTGGATGCCTGAAACTGTGTAGATAGTATGAAACCCTATACTGTGATTTTTCCTACACATACATACATACCTATGATAAAGTTTAATTTATAAGTTAGGCACAGTAAATGATTAACAACAATAACTAATAATAAAGTAGAATTAATATACTAATATGCTAGCATTATTACTCTTGCAATTTGGGGTCATTATTAAGTAAAAGAAGGTTCACCTGAACACAAGCACTGTGGTACTGCAACAGTGAATCTGATACCTGAGATAGATACTAAGTGACTAATGATTGGGGAATATATACAGCATGGACATGTTTGAAAAAGGGATGATTCTTGTCCCAGGTGGAATGGGGTGGGA
>NW_012150507.1:538449-545297 GCF_000956105.1 Propithecus coquereli
GATAATCTAAGCTCTTACCTTAGAAAACTAGAAAAAGGAAAAAAAAGTTAGATTGTTTTAATGTGCCTCAAAATAAGTCATCCTTTCAAAGAAATTGATGTTTTATTTAACACTGTTTAGCAGTTAAGAAGACATAGCCAACTGGTTAGCATGCAATAGATTAAATCATTCTCTGGGAGAAGAAAACATTGAGTTACACCACTCCAGTGTGAACTGAGGACAAATATTTAAATTACACAAACCCAGGATGAGCTACATATGCATGTGATTATGAAAACAAACTGCAATTTGTAGGCATCTGTCCTGCAAATATGACATAAGAAACCATTAACTCAAAAGCTCACACAGTCTAATGTATTACATCTTTTAGCAGCTCGAAAATTATGGCCCCAAATTTAACTCCCACAAGTCACATGAAGAGTTTAGTGGTTTCAGAGCAAGCAAATACAATTATATCTTACAGAGAATACCACAGGTACTAGGAAATATTTTGATTTTGAGTTTTGAGGCCTGTTTAATATCCTAATTGTTTAATCTGCACTTATAATCTTCAGATCTTTGTAGAATCTTCAACTTGAAAATTATTCTTATATTACTGGTGCTTCTTTTCCAATTTTCAATAGTTTGTTTCTTGGCGTTTGTAATAGTATTTATATTAAAATATATGGGTTCTGTAACAGAACCGTGTTCACTTAATTACTTTAAAAAAGTGTCTGGATAACTTCATGAAATTGTCATTTGTACTCCTTCTGTATAACCCACTTAGCATTATTTGTCATTCATTTGTTAACTGTCTTATACTCAGCATTATTATAGGGCTAGAAGATATTGAAGTAAAGAGAATACATTTTCCCCACCTTGGAGTATGTTTTAGTTCATTTTGTACTACTAAAACAGAATACTTGAGACTGGGAAATTTATAATGAACAGAAATCTACCGGCTCACTGTTCTGGAGGCTGGGAAGTCCAGATGGAAAGGGCAGAATCTGACTAGTGCCTTCTTGCTGCATCATCCCATGGCAGAAGGCAGAAGGGCAAGAGACAGCAAGAGAGGGCTGAACTTGCCCTTTATAACAGCACCAATCTCACCCATGAGGGTGTAGCCCTCATGGCTTAATTACCTCTAAGGGCCCCACCTCTTAATACTATTACAGTGGCAATTAAATTTCACCATGAGTTTTGGTGGGCACAAACATTCAAACTATAGCAGAGGGTCACATCTAGTGTGGAGATAGACTAAATCAAAGTCAGTTTATTGATTGTGAATAAATCAGAATATCCCTTTCAGAAATACGATAGAAAAAAAGTCATCAAATTCATCCATAGAAATAAATTTACTTGTGAACTTACAATATCGAGATTCTCTCATTATTTATAACAGGTTTATGAGATTTGTGTCAGTTTTTAAATTTCCCTCACATGGATTGGGAGTGTTAGCCGGCAGAATTAGGCAGTTATTAGCACAGTGTGTCAAATATTCCTCCTCTTCCTTCTTTTGCCTTTGTCTCTTTTAACAGTAAAGAATTTATGATGAATTAGGAACTATGAAGCCAATTGTAGCTATGAGACTGTCAACATCCCCCTTTCTGCCAAATGTCCCTGTCTCTGAGTGAGAGCCATGATATAAAATACCTGTCCCCACCCACTGCTGGGCAGGGAGCTTGGTGTCTGCTGCCTGGGATTTCTGTTTGAGTTGAAGATTTACTTGGCTCTTTGCTGAACTCAAAAACAGACTAAAAATAATAATAGCTAATATGTATTGAGCACTTACAAAGTACAGGCCCTGTGGTAACTGCTTTACAAAATATTGACCTATGGAACAAATGAGCCCCCACCCACCCTCATCTCACACTTGAAAAATACCCTAAGACTAGTCAACTCCCATTTAGAAAACAGCCCAAATAATCTAATCTATATCCCATTTATGAGATCCATAATTGATTTATGATAATATTATCTAATAATATGTTGCTTTGACATGTATTAAAATAAATTTGATTTCTCTGATAACATTAACTGTTATCAGCTGAAAACACAGATTTAGCAAGAACCAAAATATGTGCCCTTTAAAAATCCACTACATCTCATTTGAAAAGGAAAGCATCTTATGAGTGGCAAGCACTCAATTTGTAATCCAAAGTCTATGGATTCCAATGTCAGCCCTCCTTTCACTAACTAATGCTAGCCATCAATCAATTCACAACCTTATCTATAATATAATTAATAATATGAGATGGCGATCTACCTTTCAGGACACATATGATAATACATGTAAAAAGGCTTTTTGAAGATTTTATACACACAAAGCATACATGTATAAATTCAAATATATTTAAATATACGTATGAATGCAAATAGAAATTATTTTTATTTAGATGTTTTTATTTTGAGTAGAAAATACATTTTATTGAATTCTGTAAGGACATTTCTTTGTGAAGTTTTCTTCGCAAAGCCATGTCTAGTCTCTTAATTGGAAATAATTTGTTTCTAAAAACCTCTATTACCTAATAGTATTTTAGGTTATACTATACTAATTTATACCCTTGTTAATATTTTCTTAGGATCAACAACTGTCTTACCCATCTTTGAATCCACCCATAAAACCCACCACTATGCCTTATCCTAAATTGAAACTCGGTAAATATGTTGACATTTTTCTAGGTGCTAATGTGCTATCTTTAAATGATAATTTAATATATCAAACACCTGTAATGTGTAAGGAATGTATTTAAAACCTTTTTATATTTTTATCATTATAATCATTATTATAAAATGTATTATAGTCTTTATTATTGTTTTGAGGTGGTCTCAACCTCAATGATCCAGTCTGTGCTCCTAAAATGCAGTCTAATTATCCTAAATGAGAATTCAATTAATAACACTTTCTTATTGCCTAAATAGTATATTTTATCAACTAAGCAATTATTTATTATCTATTTATAATTAAACTTAAATTCACTTAAGGAAAGATTCTTTTTGATATATAGTAGAATACAAATTATTCATTATTCAATAAAACTTTTAGACACAGATTGTTAACATTTTCTGTAAAACATCTAGAGATTACTTTATTTATGATACCCAGTGTCTGAATTATTTTGGATTTCTCATAAAGCAATCTCTAGGTATTAAAAACTGACTTTGTATATATTCTCATAATAGCAGTAGAGGTTGTTTTTTATTGTTAAAAAGATTATACAGAAAGGAAATAACATGATTGAGATGTTAAGTGGTGTGTCCAAAGGCCAGAGTGAGTCATTGGATCCCTAAGAACTGAGTGATTTTCCAGACAATCGGCACGATGTAGCTGACTGGTCATGTGTTCAGACATGGGCAAGAGGGATTTGTACTCTGGACTACAAGTCTGAGGGGATCCCATGTATTACAAATAGCAATACACAAAGATGTTTTGTTTGGGGCATGTAGGAAAAGTTTTGAAAAATTTCATAAAAATTTTGGCAATGAAAATCACACTTGATGGACACTTGATTTGAACTGATCCACAAAAGCCAGAGGAGCATGCGTTTGTGTGTGTGTGTGTGTGTGTATGCGTGTGTGTGTGTGTGTGTGTGTGTGTAGGAGGTTGGTGAGATGAGAAAATTATAGCCTTTGTCTGGGGAAAACAAAGGAAGACTGACAGCTTTTGTTCAAGTGTCACTGTCCCAAATCTTTGAAAGTAGGTGGTGATGCTAAACCTGCCTGTAAATCCTAAGTCAGAAAAGTGATGTGTTGGGGGAGGAAAGTTGATCTCTCTGGCTCTTTGGGGACTTCGACTCATCACAGGTGCAGGCAGGTCCTGCCACCACCCAGACCTGCCTCCCTCCAGCCTTGTCACTTCAGGTTCCTATTTCTAATTAGGCTGCTAGAGAGCAAAGCTGGCTAGGAAGATTGTGGCCCCTCCAGCCTCCAGATACCCAGTTCTGTATCCAAAGAATAGTTATGCATGAGGGTAGAGGGAAGGAGGGCCAACTAGTCTGGGCCATGTGAATAGTTGGATTTACGATTTTCACATATTTATAAATATGTTTGTTGGTCTTTTGCCTTGGGCTCTGCAAATGTTGGGAGAGGGGCTGGAGCTTTCCACATCATGTCATTCATCCTCTAAATATGAAAAGAAACCTGTTTCAAAAGATTTGTTCACCTCCAAGAGAACACATTAGTATTGCTAAATGTTGCGGGAAAAATACCAATCACCTGAAGCTTCCAAAAATATGTGTTTTCTGAGTAACTCACAAGAAATGTCACTAAACCAAACTAAATCCGACAAATGTACTTCCACTACAAGCTTACATGATAGGTTCCTAGAAATTGATTTAACTCTTTCCTGGTTTTAAATGAGAAATTCAAAGTGAAGAGGACTAATTACGTTGTCCCTGTTGATATTTTTATTCAATACCTGTGTAGTGTGCCTGGTGCTAAGTGCTAAGAGGATCATTAGAGAAGATTAAGAGGATATAAAGTGCCGTGAGGATCCTAGTCCAGATACAATGGTCATTTGAACAGGTGGTAGCATTTGAAAAGAAATATGAATAAAGGAAAGAAAAGAGGCCATATGAATATAGAAAGGAAGAATACTGAATGCAAAGAGAACAGGAAATGCAAGTGCCTGCCGTAGAAGGGCATGTGTTTATTTTATTGAAACAGTAAGCAAGGAGGAAAGATCAGTAAGAAATAGAATCATACAGGTAGCCAGAGCCCAAACATTTATGGCTTTATGGACATAATAAGGACTTCAGATTTTACTTTTTTTTTGAGATGAAGTCTCACTATGCTGCCCATGCTGGTCTTGAACTCCTGGGCTCAAGCAAGCCTCCTGCCTCAGCCTCTCCAGTAGCTGGGACTACAGGTAGGGCTTTAGATTTTATGCCAAGTAAAATAGGCAGAAATGGAAGAGTGATACCAAGGGAATGACATGCTCTGATGTATGAGGGTGAAGGATCCCATGGCTGCTGTGTGGCAGAGACTGGAGGAGACAAGGGGGGACAAGGGCAGTGATTAGAATCTAGCACATTACAGGCAACCTGGTGACTCCGTTTCTTCTGCACACTTGACTTCCTCCTGTGAGAGCTGACAGGTTCTTTAAAAATCAATAACTCTTTAATATCTTTAAATTTGTTGTATCTATTGGATATTTTCCTTCAATTAGTAATTCTTTAGGGCAGGATGAGCTATTATGTCTTCTTCCTCTCCTTTCCTTCTCTTTATTTCAAGTGGAGAAACACATTTGTTAAGACGGTATAAAAAACAGTATTGTCTGTTGTTATTGTTAGTATAAAACACAGCAAAATTAACATATTAAGGTAAACAGTGTCAATAGTCATCTTCTAGAATAGCCTTTGATAGTATGCCTCTCTCAACTAAACAAATTGAGCATGAAATACGTGTAAATTTATGTATTTATATTTCATTGCATTTTATATACTACTGTGTGCATATATATATTATTATAGTATTCAGCATTATGAAATATACTTTACAAAGAATTTATAAAAACTGAATATAAATAGAATTGTGACTATTATGTTCCTACACTCTGATAGATCATTCCATTCACCCCTGGAGTGTGTGCACTCCACTATGGACACAGCGCGAAAGTTGTGGAGGCTTAATTCTAAATTATGGAAAAGTTAATAGTCAGCTTCTCCACTGCAACTTTAACAACCAATCACAACCATTCCAGGAAGGGGGAACACTGTGCATGACTTTTGAGGTTTTTGAGGCTCATCTCTGGGACAGAAGTCAGAAGGACAGGGACATGGAAAAGACTGAGCCGATGAGACTGGGTGGGAGGAGGGAGGGGAGACAGAAGGGAGAGGACTTTGATGCCCATCCAACATAGTTCTGTGTGAACTGGGAAGTGATTTGAAAAGTATTGAAATGTTCTGTTCCACCTCCTGGATTCTATGTGTTTCAGACTAATCATGACATTTTTTTCTTTATGTATTGGAATGTAACTATATATCTTTCTAGATATTAAGTGAATAATTTAAGATTTTTTCTAGCTACCTACGTCTCCATATACCTCTATATATTTATGTCTACATCTATACTCATCTCCATGTCTATCTCTCTACAAGTAGATATATGTGAACCTT
Organism: Propithecus coquereli; assembly: GCF_000956105.1. Classification (NCBI taxonomy): domain Eukaryota; kingdom Metazoa; phylum Chordata; class Mammalia; order Primates; family Indriidae; genus Propithecus; species Propithecus coquereli. Next base: position 544,545 of record NW_012150507.1, read on the forward strand.
ATTTGTCATCTCTCTATGATCTCTATCTCTTCATATATTTGTGGGATCCTTATCGGAATACTTCACCTATCATATAGATGTATCAAGATTCATACAGCACACTCTACAAATGTCTTCCTGAGAACAGCGGGAAGAACATTCAATTAATCAATGCAGAGTATTTGCTTGTATTGTAATTTCCTCCACTTTCATTTTTTCACCACTGTCTTGAAAACTAATAAAGGTTTAATTTGAAAAGTGACCCCAATGTATATGAAAGAAATGTGGTATTCCACAAAGTCGTCAGCAGGCAAAATAACTGAAATTTCTCATTATTACATGCAAAACCTAAATAAAATTTTGAATACCCTTAAGATTCTAGGTGAATCAGGCAGGAAGTATACAATTCTCTAGAGCAAGTCATCTTAGTTTCTTCATTTTCAATTCATTAAACAGTTCACTGTTGAGTGAATAGGCATCATCAACACACAGACAGATTGATTTTTCCCTCAAAGATTTCCCACTCTACAAAGTAGGCAAAATCCCATATTGAACCTAGCAAATTTAAACGGTGATTGCTGTTTCTCATAAACGTAACTTGGGCTGTCTCCTCGATTCTACTTTGTTTACAATTATTTGCCCAAGATAATTTCTCTGGGTTCAAATTTATCATATCAGTAAAAATAAAAGGAAGAAGAAACATTACTTACATTACTTATAAATGTATATATTTGAAAAGCATTTTATCAGGAAGTTCATGGCTATATCTATATT
>NW_012150507.1:547857-550249 GCF_000956105.1 Propithecus coquereli
CGGCAAACTAAATTACTCCATACTCTTTACTACTTTGAAAACATGTAAATTTTATGATTTTACTATTATTGAATACATTTTAAAAATTGTGATGGATTTGCCTGTTCCCTACTCAAAAGTATATGCTGTGGCTTATTTATTTTTGTATTCCCAGAACCCATGGATATAAAGTTTTTCTTTAAATTCATGATTACTCTACATTTTCTAGGATTTCTCTATAGATGTACTGAGAGAAAAATAAGTGTTTTAAGGATAAATCATTTAGAAAATATTGTACTTTTTTTAACCACAGAATTTTCACTACTTTTTATAAGGTAATGTGCACAGAGCAATTTCTCGATTGCGATATAAACTCATTTCATGAGTTATAATTTTCTTACGTACCTATTTACATATCCTGAAGAGTGTTCTGTAAAACACATTTAGAAAATATTAGTCTTCAGCATAATTCTAGCTAAAAAAGGGCATAGTATCTTTTTGTGTTATTATTTGTGAATTTTGAAAACAAATGAAAGGAGAATATATCTTTCCATAATAATTTCATATAACAGAAATTCTAGAATTTATCAGAAAGTCTGTCTTTGGAACTGAACTGACTGTTGAATCTTCTTCCACTCTCTTCTATTCAGCTTGCCAAAAATTTTTCAATTCTAAAAGGGCTTGTTTTGACAAATTAATTAAAGAATTAATTAAAAGACTAATTATGAATGCCTATTCTATAACATCTGAGTATTAATAAAATTAGAAAAAGATTGATTTTTACTCAAAATACACTCAATGATGTTAGGGGATATATTCAGTACACTAGTGATGTCTGATTTTCTCATATTCTGGAAATAAATTTAAAAACTATCAGGTATATATACGAATATATAACAAATATATCTTCTCTTCCCCCCACCCCCCACTTCCTTCTTCTTTGCTGAGAATTGACTTCCTCGAGGTATTTTTATTTTCCAAAGGTGCTATTCACTTTTAAGGTCACATCTAACTCTAGGACAGAATGACCATCTTATTTAATTGACAGGGCACCAGAAACAACTTGGGGATCAGCCTCCCCAGGATGCAGGTGCCTCTCTGGAGAAATGCAAATTCTCCCTGAGTTGATGCGTTCTGAGGTTCCCTTCAGGGTCTGAGCAGCAGGGATGGTGTGAAGCACCAAGGGAGCTGTGGCTGACTGCCTCGCACAGACAGTTTCATAAATAATGACTCTCAATAGTTCTCCAACGGATGATTCACTATCCCCACACCCCACACACGCTCACCAGGGCCTCATCAGCCAATACCTCATCAGCCAATACCTCTTCATCACCTGAAGCCAAATAAATTATTCAGTATAGTTTGGGGGTCACAGACATATTCACGGTATTTTGCATAGTTTTAGGGAGGATATGCCTCTGAACTGTGAACTTCACAAGCGCTTTTCAGTTTTTCTTTTCCCCCTTAGGTGGTACAGAAAGTCTGGAAGGTCCTGGATTTGGATATTTTCCTGACCCTAGGTCAGTTAGGCCCTGATAATACCCTAGCAAAATAGGCTCTGGCTAACATGTTTCTCCTGAGTACAGGCCTTGTTAAGAAGGACAGAGTACTCGGACATATTTCAGAAAGATTTCTTTCCCCCTACTCTTGCCAGAAGCACAAGGATACTTATCTTCAATATTTATTGTGGGAATCTGCTTGAATTCCTGATGGTAAATCTCACAATATTGTGGGACCCCCTGGCCCTTCATGACTGCATCTGCCTGGAAATTTTAACTTTTAAAGTTATCCACACTGAGCCTCCAGCAATTCATCAATCACATTTCACATTTTTCCTACCATGGCACTGGTCCCACACTGGTTTCTGATGGTGAGTCTCCCTCCAGTAAGCTGTGACTGTCTGTACTCAACTGTCTGTCTCTCCAATCCTGGGGACAGTGGTTTGCCCTGCATCCTCCCCTCTCTTACAGATCCAAGTAGAGTTTTCACTTGTTGTTAGGATGGAGTGGGAGGCTTCCAAGCTCCTTACATGTAGAAGTGGAAACTAGAAGTCTCTCTATGCATCTTAAAAATTTATATTTGATTCTGGTGCTATGCATGACTAGCAGGTATTCAATACACGTACTTTTGGATAAACACTAGCTCAAAGCCGCATTTCACTTGCAGCTTTACACATAAAAAGGAATAAGAGCTTTGCTAGGCCTTAGCAGGTGTCTCAAGGCAAGGCCAAAGTGCCAACTCCTTCCTGTAGCGGAGGTGTTAGTTTTTCTGTTGAGTGCAAAACGAAGAGGAGTGTAGAGCCAGGAACTACTCAGAATCACTCTCCAACCACAGAATTTTGAAACCTCTGTAACAAGCTAGAGCTTATTTTACATCTTTAAAAAATTATCTGTAGGAAGACTATTTGTTTTCC
>NW_012150507.1:550299-552590 GCF_000956105.1 Propithecus coquereli
CTATATCTATATTTAGGATTTTATCTTATTTTGAAAATTTTGAATTCTATCAAATTTAAAAAGAATATAGAAAAATATAGCAACTATTTCTCAATCTATCACTCAGCCTTATCAAATCTTAAAAATGATGCCATATTTGCTCATCTTTGTTTATAGAGTCAAAAATTATAGATACATTTGTGGCCCCAGTATACCCTACCCAAACCCGTTCTTCCTCCTTCCCTCCCCAGAGTTAATCACCAACTTGCGTTTTATGCTTATCATTCTCTTGTACATTTTTATTAATTTACTCTATATCTATGCATCCCATAAAGAATATGTACTATGGTTTTACAAGACTGTAATATTTGCTGTAACATTGCAATAATGTAACATTGCATATTAGGTCTCTTCAATAGTGGTAATACATTGTATATACATTCTTTGACTTGCTTTTTTTTTCCTTTTGGAAAAGAAAATATGCTAATAATATGTTAACAGCATACATCTTTCTCTTATTTCACTAAATAGTATTTATTATTTCTTTACTTTTTTTTTCTTCTCCTTAACATATTTCTGTCCTTTCTTTCCTTTAAATCTATTATTAGGTAAATGCTGAGCTTCCTGGCTTGATTATCTAGACTTGTTACATTGTTACATTTGTCCTTGTTTCTATATCTATGTTACCTTGCTGTGCATTTCAGATTTTCTCTATCTTTTAGCCCTATTTTATCATTATTATTATTGTTATTTGTAGATCACCATTTTTTGGAAATGATTTTTCTTGTTTTCTCATAATTATCTTTAAGTAGATGTGCTTTTATTCAAATGAATCTGAGCATAGAAATTATAGTTTTTCTGATTACTTTGATTCTCAAAGTTGTTTCTGGTTCCTTTAATAGCAGTTGTTCTGTTTGTTTAGCTATGCTTTTCTCTACCACACTGTTGATTTTCTGCAAGTGTCTGATTTTTGGCTGTCAATTCATGTTTATAAACAAAAGACCAGGTCAACTAATACAGTAGTTGATGTGGAACTCTTCTGACATCAGGTAGCTTTTTTTCCCCTAACAAATTTTCCTGTGAATGATAGTACTGGCTGTTGCTCTATACATATGGGCAGAGTGTTTCACTGGCCAACTTTATTTTAGGTCACACAGCCTAAAGATCAGCTCATCCCCAAACTTCTAGTACCACAAATAGAGCTTTAGACTACCATTCCAAGGCTCACAATTAGAACATTGATCTTTTTGAATATGTTACTAAATTTTTCACAGCAGCTGTATCTATTTAACCTGGGGGCAGAAAAACTCCATATCATGACAGCCATTTGCTCTCATTCATATGGTAGGTTTGCAGGAGAAGTCAATGGAGCTGACTAGATATTCCCCAATTATCCTAAATTAAATACTGTGAATACTGTCCAATAAGCCCACTGTCGGGTCAAGATGGCAGAGTGCTCTGATTTGTGAATACAGTGCTCCTATTTTCAAATTCAGAGTCTTTTGGGACACTCATCTTTATTATCTGCCAGACTCTTTTGCTAATATGTATTCCCTCCTTTCAAATGGTTACATTTTAGTAAAATAAAAAATAAAACTAAATAAACAAAATCAAATTATTTGTGGAGCTTTTCATTGCCTGAAAAAGAGTGTACATTGTTTCCAACATCCTGAGTAATAAATCGTTATGCCCACAGGAGATTTTACCATGCAAGCTGCTCAGAATTTTCCTCTTTCAATCAGCCCCACATCCAACAGCCACGTGGGCTTCCATGCTGATAGATTGGCTACATTCCAATGTCCCAGGATGGGAGATTCTGCCAAATTATCTCAGGCAAAGAATGCTTTGTAGGTGACACTGATGAGACAACTCGAGAAGCCAGCTGTGATGTGGGTAGAAAATCCATGCTTCACCATCATGTGGAAGGTTGGACTTTGCTGGCTCTCAGCTGCCCTTAAATTTGGAATGGAGTGTAATGGTGCTCTTCTCTCCTTGCCAGCTCTCAGAAGGCATTAGGGCACTCTTGATTAGGTTTTCTACTTACTTTCAAGCAGTTATCATGCATCCTGCTGCCTGGAAACAGAATAAATCAACAGCTAGCCCCTAAAAACATATGATTATCCTGGCAGTTTTTGGCCTGTGAAAATACTTTTTGTGACCCAATTGTTTGCAATTTGCACAATGGTGGTCAACCTTCCAGACCAGCCCATAAAAATTTAGTTAATGCATAATCCAGTCAAATTAGAAGTAAAAGGAACCTGATCCATAGTTCCAAATGTAAGTAATGAGTTTTGTGATATTTTGTAGATCAA
>NW_012150507.1:564825-568372 GCF_000956105.1 Propithecus coquereli
TCTAAAATTATACTTGCTGGCAAATATAGCATTTGAATTGCCTGGATTCAAAGGGAGAAAAGAGTTCTCAAATTTGTTCAAAGCGTAATAGCTATCAAAATATTCACAGTATGCTTATGAATATTATGGCCTCAAGCTCATCTGTTTTGTGCAATTCCTAAGCCAGAATCTCAGCTAAATGTGTGAAATCATTTGACTGTATCTGAGTTTCATGCAACGATGCTTACATTCCTTTATAGTATAAAAAGGTTTTGAGAAATGAAAAGAATTAATAAAGCCAATTCTGTTTCAATTAAATATACATACATATCTCCATGCTCTCTACTTTAGAAACAAACAGCAAGGTCAAAATTTATACCTTATTCTGATGAACACATTTTATAACTGAATTACCAGTTTCCCAGCCTCTAAATGCATATAGCTGTTATGTCCAAGATGTTTTATTTTTGGAGTTCCAAAGCAATATTTTGCATGATCCCTGGGAGGTTAAATCAAGAGTAGCACAATAGAGTTTCATCTAGGCAGCAAATGATCAGAGTAGTTACAATCAGAGCTAACAGCCCGCCTGGGTTTAAAATGTTCCCAATATGTTATTGTGGTTGTTGTCATTTTAAACTTGGGCTGAATCTTCATGTTCACACATTTATAAATGGGAATATTTCTTATGGATCAGGTTTTTAGATAGATGAGTGAGAAAAAAACGAGAGGGGTGATGAAAAATAGTTAAGAATTGAAGAAACGAATGAGTATCACTTTATCTTTTTCAAAATATGTGAACATACAAACACACAAACACACACAAATATACCCATACACACTCATACATACATATCTCACACATGCATTGATTTATTTAATATATGATATTTTCAATATGGGGGAAAAACACAAATAAAAAGCATGATTTATAGCAAATACTCCTATTTTCTCTCTTGAATTCATCTTCTTACTGCTCTGTTCTTCCTTTACCCACTCGTGTTTTCCTCTCCACCATGTAAATCTTTCAATTCATTCGGAGAAATTACTTTACAACCCCACATTTGTTGAACATTCTCTCTACACCCCAGCAGTTTTTGTTCCCATAAGGAAAACCTCTTAAGGCATGACAGAAAGTCTCATCATATTATGCATAATTTCATAGTCAACCAGATATTCAAATAGGAAGAGAAAATATGAGTTTTTTTCACATTATCCAAATTCACCCTTGCCAAGTGATACCATACTATAGTACAAAGTAATACCACTTATAAAAGCGTCAGTTTTTTGAGGATGACCTGTGTCGAGCATGTCATTATCATCATTAACACTCACCCCTGATGCATTAGAAAAGTATTATTATTCACATTTTACAGTCAAGGACACTGAAACTTAGAAGATTAATTACATGGTCCTGACCCTGATCCGAACTCTAACCCTGAGGAAAGAAGTCCATCATGGAGCTGAGATTTGAATTTTATTGTATCTTACTCCACAACACTTACCTTTCTCAGTATTGCCTACCTTACATTTTTGATGCATCAGCCACTAGATTTTAATTAAGCATCAGTTACATTTATGATGAGAATAACAATATTACATTTATGAAAGTATAACAACATTTAAGAAATAAGATAAAAATCCTAATGCATAACATTTTGACTGTGCGTAAAATATAAAAAGCACATATATGTCTGAATTGTCTGGGCTCACTGATATGAATTCTAACAATAATTCAAGTTTTTAAATTAGAGGCATTTCACACTTTTTCTATCTCCTGGTTACCAGGTCATTTACACTTTCCCACAATCGAGGAATAATAATTTAGCTGATTGATCAGACACTGGTAACCGAAGCTAAATGCTATCAGATCCGTTTTTGCCTGGTAAAAATAATGTGTCAGGATCCATAAAATGTCACTTTCCCCAGCAGTCTGCTTATTTTATTTGAGTTGGAGTCACCAGAGTTTCCTTCATTTTTCCCAAAAATGTTTTATTATCAAAAAAAATCTCCAAGGACACTTAACATAGTAGATATAAAATTTTGAGATAAATTTGTCATCAGAGCAATGAGGCATTGACAGTTTAGGGGACTGCAAATGTTGAATCAAAGCAGTACCAACTTCATGAAACAGCAAAGCCTTCATATCTAGGTTAAATACATTTTTTAATTCTAAAAATTATTCGTTTGGATTTCTACGGAAGTTTGAGAAAATAGGCCAAATTTGTTTATTCCATAAATTTACATTTTTGCCAAAAATTTGTGGTCCTAACACCAACGGGCAAAAGGTTATTTTATTAAAACTCAACCACACTGAGTCCATGTACCTTAACATCCATTTTCTGTACTTTTTAAATATTTTATCTCCATTATTAAAAGATTGCATCTGAGGCACTAATGCTTCAGAGAGAGCAGGGATTATGAAGTAGAAAAGTAGATGATATAAATATCTCTCTTCTCTGAAGTAAAAGTAAATAGAGGGCCCAATGCTTATTTTATTTTGGAGAAATAAGTAAAGGAAGTAATTGAGATTTTGTTCCATACTAGTCTACCATTTTGTATTTTTACATTTGGTCTTCATTAATAGAACTTACTACACATGAGATATTCTGCATACATTATCAATAGATTTACAACAACCCAATAAAGTAGGAATTAAAGTATTATTATCATTATTGCTGGAAATAAATCTGTATCAAAGACAAGGTAACCTAACACAAGTATCAGAATAGGATAAAATATTCAAAACTATACATCCAAGAAATAACTAATATCCAGAATCTATAAAGAACTCAAATAAATCAACAAGAAAAAAACAACCCATTAAAAAGTGGGAAAAAGACATGAACAGAATTTGTTTTGAAAGAATATAGAGAAATGGCCAACAAACATATGAAAAATGCTCACCATCAGTAATCACCAGGGAAATGCAAATTAAAACCACAATGAGATACTACCTTACCCCTATCAGAATGGCCACTATAAAAAAAATCAAAAAGAAAAAAAGAAAACAAAAAACAAAACAATAGATGTTGGCATGGACGCAGCGAAAAGGGAATGCTTATACACTGTTGGTGGGACTGTAAATTAGTACAACCTCCATAGAAAACACTACAGAGATTCCTCAAAGAAATAAAAGTAGACCTTTCATTTGATCTAGCAATCCCACTACTGGGTATCTACCCAAAAGCAAAGAAGTTATTACATCAAAAAGACATCAACACCCAAGTGTTTATTTGCAGCACAGTTCACAATTGCAAAGATACGGAATCACCCTGAGTGCCCATCAACCAACTAGTGGATAAAGAAAATGTGGTATATATAACATGGAGTACTACTTGGCCATAAAAGGTAATGAAATAACGTCTTTTGGAACAACTTGGGTGGAACTGGCTAATATTATCCTAAATGAAGTATCTCAGGAATGGAAAAACAAACACTATATGATCTCACTTATGAGTGAGAGCTAAACGATGGGTATACATGGCCATATAGTTGTGTAAAGGACATTGGAAACTAAGAAGAGGGGAAGGTGACGGGGGTGGGTGAGGGATAAAAACATACCTATTGG
>NW_012150507.1:568422-570448 GCF_000956105.1 Propithecus coquereli
ACCACATTTCAATTCTCCCCATATGTCTTTGGCTTATTGAACTGCCTCTGCCCTGGGCTTAAAGTTTTTCTCGTCTCTTTTAAAGTACCCTGTACACTCTTCCCATCAGAGTTATCTGTGCCAGAATACTCACTTCTTGCCACAGGACTTTTATTATTGATTTATTCATCCCATGAACATTTACTGAACATCTATTCTTCACCAGGCTTTGTTCTTAGCTTGGCAGATACAGTAGTGAGCCAGAGACCTTCAAAGGACTTACAGTCTCATGGGGGAGGCTAGGAACAAACAAGAAAACAAATAATTACATAACATTACTTTACCTAGTTTGTCGGTTTTTTTCCCTTATTCAGCATAAAATGTTTACATAATGCTGTGGCTCTGACTTTTTAACCTATGAAATTTTTGTTCTCTGAATGCTGGGATAATGGTGTGGGGAGAATATCATTCTGTTTAAGATTAAACAAACAAACAAAAACTTTATTAGCACAAAACCATGACTTTTTGTGGGCAATATCATTGAACTTCTTCAGTCACAGTGACCGGAAACAATACTGTACAATGACATTAGTCGCAATTTTAAATGGGTTCCATTAGATAACAAGGAATGGAGGAAACAAATACAAAAGATTTCAAAAAGAAAGTCAGGCCTGTCTTCCCCTAAAAATATTTGGGTAGGTAACCCTAAGAAAGACCATAGCACACACTGGCATGTAAAACACCTGTCTTAGCTAATTCCTGATGATCATGAGGGTGAAATGGGTTACCTGATTGTCTCTGTGTTCACTCCCTTGGATATGGAAATATTGGTTACAATATTTTGTAGCTTTGTGGTCAGAGAAGAAGGTGGTTGCCTTCACTTTTCTCCTCTAATGAGTTCTCAAGAGAGATTAAAAGAATAACACCCATCTCAGGTCTAACATAAATTCTTTAAAACTTTCTGGTGATTTCCAGCCCTAATGGAGCTCTGGCTTTATGGGAGAGGCCAAATTAGCCACTGAACATTCTGAATCCTTAATCATGAGTAACTCAGATTATTGACATCAAGTTTAGTGTCAGGAACATGCTGTAAATTAACCATAGAAGTGGGGGAAAATATACACGAAAAATTAAATAAGCTTAGTTTTTTCTTTTATTGATTATCCATCCTAGTTTTGACAATTAAAAATCAGAAATGCAAAAGCAGATATCAGTTTAACTCATATGAAGATAAGACTATGTCTCATATGCAACTCAGTTTTCTAAGGTTTTACTGAAGGTGTTGATAACCTCAAACAGTTACCAGTAAGCCTATAAGACCATTTCATTATCTTGGTAAACATATGCATAATATTTAAAAAAAGAGATAGAGGTTTTATTGGTGGTTCATTCACTTCAGAAAAAGAGAAGGAGGGTGGGTTAGGGATGAAGAAGCCATGACCATGAGCTACTTGGTAAAATTCCTTGCAGTCATTGGCATCCAAATTAAGAGGATTAGAATTTCTAAACATATATAATAAAATGTATTTTCATATATCTAAAAATAGTTTAGTGCAGTGAATATTTCTATTGTTTAAAAATATGACTTCATTAATTCTAATGATTTCTAAAATTATACTTGCTGGCAAATATAGCATTTGAATTGCCTGGATTCAAAGGGAGAAAAGAGTTCTCAAATTTGTTCAAAGCGTAATAGCTATCAAAATATTCACAGTATGCTTATGAATATTATGGCCTCAAGCTCATCTGTTTTGTGCAATTCCTAAGCCAGAATCTCAGCTAAATGTGTGAAATCATTTGACTGTATCTGAGTTTCATGCAACGATGCTTACATTCCTTTATAGTATAAAAAGGTTTTGAGAAATGAAAAGAATTAATAAAGCCAATTCTGTTTCAATTAAATATACATACATATCTCCATGCTCTCTACTTTAGAAACAAACAGCAAGGTCAAAATTTATACCTTATTCTGATGAACACATTTTATAACTGAATTACCAGTTTCCCAGCCTCTAAATGCATATAGCTGTTATGTCCAAGATGTTTT
>NW_012150507.1:583683-585882 GCF_000956105.1 Propithecus coquereli
ATGGTATAACTAAATCCATTGGAAATTAATCTGTGTCAAAGACAAACTAACCTGGAGGGGAGGGGAAAGATATGGTGGACTAGAAGCAGCCCACACCACTCTCAAGGAGAGGATTGAAAGTTGCAGATGGATGCCCACCTACAAATAGGCCTTCTTGGAAAGAGCATTGTAGAACACAGGAAAAGCAATGGGGGACACTCAAAGTGAAGGAGAAGGTGGTGGGGAAATTCATTTTGCAAGATTGTAAGGTACCCTGGAGCTCACCACTCCCCACACAAGCACCACAACCCAAGATGAGAGAGAGTCCCCAATGCCACTCAAACCTCTGGTCTGATCAGGGAGCTGGCTTGGGGCCTGTGCAACAACATTGCACTGGAGAGCAAGTACAGCAGGTACTGGTGGCTACCACTCATGGGCTACTGCAACTGACACCATTCTGAGCTCTCAGGTACAGAGTGCCAGATGTACACAGGACTCAGCTTTGCTGTAGCCACCTCCAAATCTTCCCTGCTAGGCCAGGGAAGTAGCAGGCAGAATAGATATTCTCCCATGCAGTTCCCTATGAGTGGGAGCTGAGCATCTCTCCCGCCAACATGGGATTTGAGCAGAACAGACACCACAGATGCCATAGATGCCACCTGAGAAGCCTTGCAGGGACTGCTTCCATGGGACTTGAGCAGGAGGAGAGCCCTGGCTGCCCAATGGTTCCAGCCTGGCAGCTCAAATTTTGTGACCCTCACACTGCTGCCCACCTAGCACAGCTCCACCTCCATGGTTCCCATGCTGCTGTCTGATCCCACATCCTTGCACACACAGCTCACAAATTCTGCCATGTCTCCAGGTGTGGCTCCACTCTGAGGCTCCAGCACTGTCCTCCCACTCTGCTCTTGAGGTTTCAACACTCCCTTTGGGCCCTGAGGCTCCACCCCTTCCACTGCTCCACCCTCCCACTGGCTGCTGGTAGGAACCATCCTGCAGTCCAATACTCTGCCAAGGACCTGCCAGCCTTAAGCCACCATTGCACCTGGACCCTTGTTCAAGCAAACACCCACAGCACGGACATCTATGACCACTGCCTAGATAGCCTCACCCAGTTGCCACTGTCACCTCCATGGGGAGACATAGGAAGAGCAATCACCTATAATTCCAGCCTCCATGAAGAGGATCTCACTCAGCCCCCAACACGGGATTCCAACAACAGCCTGGGGAACAACCCACCACTCTGTGCAAAGATCATCCAGCACCAGCTTGAGTTGTGATAGTCAAAGGGGAATGGGACCAAACAGAACAGCTGCATTATAGGCTGTCAGAGCACATTCCAGAATAGGACACAAAAGCACCATCTAAGGAAATCCCCTTGTTCTCACTAAGTAGGAGAGTTCCCAGCAAAGGAGAACAGGTGCCCTGCAAACCTATCAGCCCTGAGCTGAGAGAAGAGGATTCAGATGAGAAGAAACCAGCAAAAGAACTCTGGAAACATAAAAAAAAAAAAGTTTGACACCACCAAGGGATCACAATGGATCTATAACAATGAGCCACAACCAAAACGAAGTTGTCAAAATGCCAGAAATGGAATTCACAATATGGATGGCAAATAAGATGAATTGAATTGAAGAGAAAGTTGAAAACCAACAAAAAGAAGCCAAAAAATTTCTCAGGACATTAATGCAAAAAATGAAAAAGTAACTAAAGAGCTAGACAACATAAGAAAGGATATAAAATAACTTAAAGAAATAAAAGAATCATTCAGGGAATTTCAAAATATAGCAGAAAGTTTCAACAACAGGCTAAGAAAGCTTAATAAAGGATCACAGAGCTTAAAGTCAAGGTGCATGAACTAACCCAGTCAGTCAAAGATGCAGATAAGAGAATAAAGAAGAATGAAAAATCACTCTGAGAAATATCGGACTATGTGAAGTGAACACATATACTAATTATAGGTATCCTTCAGGGAGAAGAAGAAAAAGCAAGAAGCATAGAAAATCTATTCAAGGGAATTATTGAGGAAAATGTTCGTGGTATTTCCAGAGATTCAGATATACAGATACAAGATGATCACTCAACACCAGGAAGATTCATAGTAAATAGAACATCTCCAAGAAACACGATAATCAATCTAACCAAAGTCAAAATGAAGGAGAAAATTCTACAAGCAACAAGATGAAAGCAACAACTAACCTACAAAGGAAATTCCATCAG
>NW_012150507.1:593492-596350 GCF_000956105.1 Propithecus coquereli
AACCTGCATTTGGGTGAGGCAAAGACATAAAGTGTAACTATAATGTTTGTACCCTCACAAAACCCTGGAATAATACATAAAAAAAAAAAAAAAAATGGGATTTTGCCTTACTTAACTGACCAACACTTAAGCGCACATATAGTAGTAACATTCATGGGGTATTGGACAGGTGGGAGGGGGAGGAGGGGATGGGTATATTCACACCTAATATGTGCAGTGCACACTGTCAGAATAGTTATTATTAAAAAGTCAAAAGCAAAAGGTACTGGTTTGGATGCAGAAAGAAAGGAATGCTTATACACTGTTTGTGTCACTGCAAGTTAGTACAGCCTCTGTGGAAACAGTATAGAGATTCTTCAAATAAATAAATGTAGAATTACCATTTAACCCAGCAATTCCACTACTGAGTATCTACTCAAAGAATTTATTTTATCAAAAAGACGCTTGTACCCGAATGTTTATCACAGCACAATTTATAATTGCAAAGATGTGGAATCAACCTAAATGCCCATCAATTCATGAGTGGATTATGAAAATGTGGTGTATATATACTATGAAATACGATACAACCATAAAAAGGAAGGGAATAATATCTTTTGCAGCAACTTTGATGGAACTGGAGACCATTTTCCTAAGTATCTCAGGAATGGAAAAACAAACACTACCTATACTCTCTAATGATTGGGAACTAATCAATGGGAACACATGGGCACAAAGAGATATAAAGGTCATTAGAAATCAAGAAGGGATTGGAGGAGGAGGGGAGGGTTAAAAACCTACCTATCCAATACAATGAACACTATTTGGATGATGAGCACACTAACAGCCTCAACTTAAGCATTATGAAAGGTTTGCATGTAGCAAAAACAGTTGTACCCCCTTAATATTTTGAAATTTAAAAAAAATGACAAAGTAAAAAAACACAAGTATACACATTACAATCATAATTTTAAATATCTGGACCCATAGAGGAAGCTATCTTATCCAGTGGGATCAATAATAACCTGTTGGTTAATTTAAAAAAATCCATTCACAGAAGGAATGATAAAATAAAATTTGCTGTATTGTCAAGTTTTTCTCAATCAATAAATGACTTCTGTGCTTCTGTAATATCTTTTGCAACAATCTGGATGGAACTGGAGACCATTCTCCTAAGTAAAGTGTCTCAAGAATAGAAAAAGAAACACCACAGGTACTCACTATTAAATTGGAACTTTCCAGTGAGCACCATGTGCATAGAGGAGACTAAAATTCAGTGGAAATCAAGCAGGGGGAACAGGGCCAGGAGGGGAAGGACAAAACCCCATCTAACGGATACTATGAACACTATGTGGATGATGGGCACACCTTTAGCCAAGACTCATTCATTGCAAAAGTGATGCATCCAATCTAAAACATTTGCACTCCCTTAATATTTTGAAATTAAAAAAATTTTTGAATTTCAGGTTGATAAATGGATATGACTCCTCTATGGCTGAATACCATGATTTTTTTCTCCAAAATTTCAAACCAGTTAATAAATGCTGTGCTAATAATCTTTTGACATAGGGCAAACATCTTATCTTTGAACATGGATCTGCTTACTGAAGTAACCTGTCGTCTTTCCTAAATTATCCACACCCATAATGAGCTATCTTGAATTGATTTCAAATTTTGCATTCTTTAAAGTGTAATGAAGACCTAACCTAAAACCACTTCAGAAGCAATCTAACTGCAGTCTTTTTTTAGAATTTAATGATTTTTCCACCCACACTTAATTTAATAGCATTTTAAAAGCAGCTCATCCTCAAGTTTTTCCAAACTATTCAACAAAGTTTTGAAAGAAATAATTTTCTTTTTCATTTATTTACTTTTCATAGGTTTACATAACATTTGTTTAAATTATATAATTGAAAAATAGTGCAACTGACATAAATGGATTTGGGAAAAAAACAAAATTAATCTTAAGCCTAGTGAATATTGTGTATGTCTTTGTGCCATACAGTGATATCAAACAATCTTCTTGGCTTTGGGGAATTTCTCACGTTGTGAATTAGGCTTTCCTGAAGGAGAAGCTAGAAATTTTCTTGGTCAACCTCCTTTGCAGTTAAGGTGTGGGCACATTAGGAAGGAGGTAAATGACCTAGATTCTCTTTCTGTCACGAAGCAGTAGCTACAGGAATTGATTTTCTAGTGGGAATGGTGGTGAAGATTTCCAGCATCAAAGCAGTAGCAACAGAGGTTCTGATATTAGGTTGCCAGTTATTAACATTGTCTTTCAATAGCTCCAGAATACCTTACTGCATAGACTCCAAGCAATGCCACTTTTAGACCTTAGCAACTGGTGGATTGTTTTGCCCATGTCCCTACCAACGAAACAAGGATCCCTAGCACAAAAGGGAAGTACCAACCTGAAGCATGTGCTTCTAGAGCATATTTTGGCAACTCAACACCCCATTTCTTGGCTAAATAAACTTTTGTGTTGGGCCTATTCAAGCTTTTTTTCTGGGGCAGTCCTCCCCAAAGCAGACTATACCATAGCTAAGTGTATCTCTAGGACGTAGAGGCTTATGGCATGGACAATGTTCATGAGACCCTTCCTGGGTACCATAGAGTCCAGTATGGGAAGAGAGTGGAGGTCATGCTCAAAGTGCTGCTTCTGCTCCACTGCTTCCGCCTCCCAAATGTTAGGGAAATTCTACTCCAAAGCCTGCTGCTCTAGCTTTCCCTGAGGTGCTGTGAGCTATCTCTTACATTATTTTATTTTGTCTATATATACACATATATATTTTTTCCTGAGTACGTGAAGCACAGGTGGCAGGCTGGCATGGTCCTCGCAGCCTATCTGGATCTCTGCCAGACAACCTTCTCCTTAGGTA
>NW_012150507.1:596400-597126 GCF_000956105.1 Propithecus coquereli
TGAAGTAAAAAAAAATTAAAAATTAAAAAAAAATTAAAAAAAGGAAATCACAGATGACACAAACAAATGGAAAAACATATCATGCTCATGGCTTGGTAGAACCAACATTGTTAAAATGTCCATACTACAGAAAGCGATATGCAGATTCAATGCAACCCCCATCAGAATACCAACATCATATTTCACAGATCTAAAAAAATAAATCTGTGCTTCATTTGGAACCAAAAAAAAAAAAAGGCTGAACAACCAAAGCAATCTAAGCAAGAAGAATACATCTGGAAGCTTCACATTAGCAGACTTCAAATTATACTACAAGGCTATAGTAACCAAAATGGCATGGTACTGGTATAAAAGCAAGAACATAGACCAATGGAGTAGAATAGAGAATCCAGATAAAAAACAATCTGCCAGCAACCAACTGATCTTCAACAAAGCAGACAACATACACTGGGGGAAAGGAAGCCCTATTCAATAAATGGTGCTGAGAAAACTGGATAGTGACATGCAGAAGAATGAAACAGGACCCATATCTCTCACCACTCCTAAAAATTTATTCAAGATGGTTAAAAGAGTTAAATGCAAGGCATGAAACCATAAAAATTCTAGGAGAAAATGTAGGAAGAACTCTTTTAGACAACAGCCTAGGTAAAGAATTTATGACTAAGACCCCAAAGGCAAATACAGCAACAACAAAAATAAATAAAAAGGACTTGATTAAATTAAAAA
>NW_012150507.1:608616-610675 GCF_000956105.1 Propithecus coquereli
TCAAACTTAACCCAAATCCTTTTAGCAAAAAAGTTTTTATTAGACATATCTAAAATTGGCAACAAGTTAAAATATTGGACACTTTCAAAGACATTAGCATCTATAGAAAAATGCGTTGAGGTTAATTTGCATATTAATAAATCTAGAAATAGCATGTTATGAACAGGAAATTCATTTACTGTGGTGAATCTTCAATAGATCCATACTGCCTCAACCTCCAGTAATGCACTTTAGTAACAGTAACAATTTAATGGCTATTAAAAGAAAATCTATGCAGAACAGAGATTTCTTTCCACTGGGATTTGTATAGAGGCCTATAAATTAGTTTCCTAAAGTAGATGCTATTTTCTAACTCAGCCATGTAACCATAACTATTTTTTATTTCTAAACTATTTCCAAATTGAACATAGGTAAGTCTAATATTTTCTGTTCCTTTTTTTTAGAAACTCATGGAAATGGCAAAATCAAGTGTTTAGCATTGTGTATGTTAATATTTTCCTCAATGGAAAATAGTGACCTCCTAACAAAGCATGGCTATTCGCTTTCTTGTATTCATTAGCTTTTGCTGTTCACCAATTTTACCACAGTCATTAATTATCTATGTTAACATAAATTCAATGCAAAGGAAAATAATGCTATTATTTTCAGTTAACATAAACTCAGTTCATAACTTTACACTTTAAATAATGAAAACAATACACGTGCTACCTCCCAGTGGTTATTGATAGGAACTGCTCTATTAATTGCAAAGTAGATGTTGAAGCTGGTAATTTTTATTTTATACTCTTCAGAATAGTTATTGAAAAGTAAGCATTTTAGAAACTCTTATGGTGAATTGTAGTTGACATAATAAACTTTGAGATAATGGGCCAGAAATAATTGTTGAAGTAAAGTGACATTTTTATCTCTAATAACAGAGTAATTTTCTAAATGCATTTTAATAAATGTTTTTATCTTTACCATAGCATTAAGGTTTTATTAATAATTAACTGATTAAATCTTTGTTTCCAGTACACAAATACACATAAAACTTTTATAACATCAAATACTTTTGACATACATTATGTCAGGAAAGAGAAGATGGGAAACAAAAGAGAAAAGGAAAAAGCTGAGAGATTTGCAAGAAATGGCAAAAATGGACAGACACTGAAAAAATTCCCTGGTGTTTTATTGGAAGAACAAAATATGTTCTCCCTTTTTGAAGACCTTTATCTGTCTTTATAGATTATGCAATAAATTCTTAGAAAAGGTGCTTTTTTTCCCCCATAGCATTATTAAAATATCAACTGCTATGAATAAATCTTATTGCTATAAATAACATTATTGTCAGGGCCTGAAATTCTGGTGGAATCCCTAACTGTGGATAAGGAAAGAAGTAGTTAGAAATAAGCACACATACACCCCCCTCCACACACACACAGACACAGACACACATACTCATACAAACAATTAACCAGACTATGAAGCAAAGGACTAAGTCCACAACAAAATATTCGCCTTTGGGAATATAGGCATTCTTGTTGAGTACAAACCCAGGGAGCAGACATGACCCTCCCTACAAAGTGAGAGCTACATAAGCTCTTGAGGGAATTAGAATTCCCCAGTTCTATATGGGCAAAATCACAAAACAGTGAGAATCCCTTTTCAAACTGAGTTCCAACTGGAAAATATGCCCAAGATTATTTAGATACACCTGCAGCCCAAATTCCCCTGCTGGGCTGTGCTAGCTTTGCCCAAAATCCTCTCCATTATATTGGACCAGATCTTTTCGTGCCACTCCACTTTTGTTTGAACTCTTCTGATTTGAGCTAACAGAACATCAGTCACCTGTTTTGATCCATAGGACAGTATTAATAATTTCTCGATCCTTTCAAAAAGCTTAGCTTAAACTTTCAATTCTGTCCTCCACTAACTTTTAAACTAATTGCTTGCTCTGACCCATTTCTATCACATTTTGACCCCTATCTAAATAGTGTTTCTCAAATTTTCTCACACAAAAGAGTCACCTGGGATGCTTATTTTATAATGTAATTTCCTGGTTGCTACCTACCCCTTCACC
>NW_012150507.1:611965-613185 GCF_000956105.1 Propithecus coquereli
CACACACACACATATATATATATATATATGTCATGGTATGTGTGCTATGGGTCATTGAATTGGAGAAAGTGAGAATAAAATAGTAAATGTCCTGAAATTCTACAACAATGTAACTGGGAAAAACTATTAATGAGCATAAAGTTAGAGTTAAACAAAATAAAGATTCAAACATTCACAAAAGAAAGGGCACAGGGTATAGAAGCCAATTCTAGTGGGAAGGGAGGATGTAAGTGGTTGGGCTTTTTATGCAGTTATTTCAAAGATTTGTATTAGTACCACTGTGCTGAGTATTAAACTTCAAATTTAAGAACACTTTAGCATACGTTGGTATGTGAAACAACTAAATAGCTGCAAGTATTTCAATGAAAATACATATGCTTTTATATACACAAAAACAAGTATAAATCAAATTAATTTGTTAATAAAATACTTGGCGTATTTCATTTCTCATCATCTTCTGTCTAGATCTCTACCTCTGAACTGTCTATGACAGGAGAAATAAGGTGAGAGGTGAGGACTTAAATCAAAATTGTTGAGTCTTATTTGGTAAGAAGTAAAACACACAGAAGTTGCAAATAATGTTTCAGTTTTGGTTCAAATGATTGTCTAAAAATTCATGTGACTCATTAATGGGAAATGTAGGCACAATGACGCTTTTGAGGATGGCACTGTGCATGGTTATTGCTAATAAGTTTAGTTTGGGCCATGTCAAGTTTGAGTAATCTCTGTGTGGTCATTCCATTCTAACTAATATATTGAATATTAATATTCTCTTAAATTTCTTGCATTGTGATTGACCAAGAACTGCAAAATAAATGGAGGGAAGGTGGTCCGGAAAACAACATGTGAAGAAAGAAAAGTTCCATTAGGCTTTATATTGTTTAAAAAAATTAATTGAGTGGCTACTAGGCTGTGATGGCCTCAGCCCCTTAGATTTCTACATAAACAAACCAAAACCCCACTCATTGTCAATAGTACAACAAAACTTAAGCTTGACCAATCAGAAACTGCCGACTGACCTCTAATTAGAGACTTTCTACTTTAATCAACCAAACATGGGGCTTTTTTCCACAAATACTTTATAAAAGTTTTCCCCTTGAGTCCCTGCAATGAATCCCTGAAACTCTTGGGGTCTAGTATTGTCTGATTCATAAATCACTGTCTGCTCAAATAAACTCTTTAAAATTTTAATGTGCCTAAGTTTTTCTTTTAAATGCCTG
>NW_012150507.1:616330-618945 GCF_000956105.1 Propithecus coquereli
CCACCTGTATATGTATGGGTCAGCTACCCTGAAATATTTACTTTTTTCCTTAAAACATCTTTAAAAATCATACAAAAGTAAAGAAAATAGGAACATGGTTTTACATTTTGAATCTGTCAAGTGTTCAAAGCATCTCAACATTGCTTGTCCTACTTGACATGAGAAGCTGTGTTTCTCAAGGAGGCTGTGGTGAAATATGATTAGGGCAATTTTATAGTTAGCCATTCTAGCACACAAGTACATTTATCCTTAATTGGACATGTTGAAAGAAAGTAGGTAGCTAAAGTGCTTAAAGTGATTTGAGGTTTCGAATTACTGAAATTTGTGTGCCAAATTATTTTTCTTTCAGAAATGATATAGTAGAAAATCAAAACACTATTTTATATCATGATAACGATAAACATTATTTGTCAATTCATGTCATTTGATAACAAGTGCAAAGACATTCTAAAGTGATTTTGCTTTCTATAATAGGCCTTCAAATACTAGATGAACAGCACAGCAAGAAATAGTGATTTCTGCATTAGTTATTTTTGCTGCATAGCAAACCACTCCAAAATCTACTGGCTTAAAACAAGCATGTACTATTGTGCCCATTTCTGTGTGTTGATGGGGTTGTTCTTGTGGTTTGACCATTTTCTGGGGGGCTGAATTTTCTACAAAGACCTCATTCACTCGTCTGCACCCTTAGCTGGTATGGCAAGGATGGCTAGTACACATGAGTGCCTGATGTCTTCTCTCCATGTGTTCTCTCATCCTCTAGGAGTGCAGCCCAGCTTGTTCACATGCTGATGGAAAAAAAGGAAGCAAGAGAGAGCAAATCCCAATGTACAAGCACTTTTCAAACTTCAGCTTTTGTCATATTTGCTAATGACCACTGGCCAATACAAGACAAATGTGTGAGCCTAGATGCAACGGATGGAGAAATAGAAACCCCCTTTATTTGTGAAAGGATTCAAATATTGGAGCCATCTTTTTCTAGTACACATTGTCCCAAAGTATAAAAAAATCATATACTTGTATCCCAAGGGTTGTAATAACTTCAGTTATTTTGAAAGAAAATGTACCTAACAGCTCAGTGCAGCATTAGTTTTAGGTTATGCCAACTCGACTTTGACGTTCTGAACCTCTAGAAAGAGAAGACGGTACTCCCTAAGATATGGAAATATTGGGCCAATGTGATTTTTTTTCTCAGTGTTTATCATTTTATATACTGGTGTTGATAGAATAATGCCCATCCTCAAAGATGTCCACATCATAATCCACACAACTTGAAAACATGTTACTTTACATGGACTTTGCAGATATAATTAAATTAAGGATCCTGAGATGGGAAGATTATGTGGCATTATCCCGTTGAGCCCAATGTAATCAAGTGTACTTATAAGTGAACAAGGAAGGTGAGAGACTCAATATTAGAGTCAGAAAGAAAAATGAAGATGTTTTCTGCCATGTTTGAAGATGGAGAAAGGGGCCATGTGCTAAGGACTGTAGTCAGCTTCTAGAGGCTTAGAAAGGTAAGGAAACAATTTTCCCTTCCTGCCTCCAGAAGGAATGTAGCCCTGCTGACACTTTGATTTTATTCCAGTGAAACTCATTTTGCATTTCCAATTTTCAGAACTATAAGGCAATAAATTTGTGCTATCTTAAGCCTCTAAATTTGTGGTAATTTGTTACAGCACATATAGCAAACTAATACATATATAATATTACCATCCTCTTTTTACTTTTTATTATTATATAATATTACCATACTTTTTACTTTTTCTGTCCCTGATAAAAATTAAGCACATTAATTGCAAAGCAAGTTAATAAAATACTTTCCTGCTAAATCTGCTATCCATTATATTATTATATTTCATTGTTTTGTTAAAAGCATTTAATAGATATTATTCAGATATACAACCATGAACTCATATTTAATTCTTCCTTTTCCTTTGCTATTCAAATCCAATCCTGCTATCTTCTATCATTCCCAGTGTCCGTAGAATCTATACTTTCTTTTTTCATTCTAAATTTATTATGTTCATGCTAGTCTCATTATTTCCTACTCTTGCTATGACAACAGCTTTCTAATTGATCTTCCTTTCTCTATTATTCCACAATCCTATTTAGAATAAATTATAATTGATGCCAGATTTATCAACCTTAAGTAATATGATAACATCACTTCTCTGATAAAAACATCAATGATTACACTATGCCCATGAAAATAACTCTAAATTATTTAGATTGCCCAAATGCTCTATAATCTGCTATCAATCTTCCTTTCTTAGGAATTTATAGATTCCTAAGTGTTCTTTTAAAAATATGTTCAAATTTATCAGATGCTTTTTTCTGTATTTATTGAGATAATTAATAAAGACATGATTTTTATTCCGTTCAGAAAAAGAATTGCACTGATTTATTTTCACATGTTGGGTGTGGTGCACACCGTCTGTGGGATGGACACGCTTGAAGCTCTGATTCGGGTGGGGTAAGGGCAATATATGCAGCCTAAACATTTGGACCCCCATAGTTTGCTGAAATAAAAAACAATTTAAAAAAAAACAGTAAGTTGAGGAATGGATGAACTAACAAAGTAAGAAGAAAATGAAATAACACAAAATAAGTGA
>NW_012150507.1:619375-620612 GCF_000956105.1 Propithecus coquereli
TTTTTAAAATTTCTCTAGGATTTGTAATGACTGCTTTTTTATTTCAGATATTACTTATGTATTTCTTTGTTTTTTATTGCTCTTCTCAGGGAATTTTTAATTTTAATTAATTTTTCAGTGAGCAAGATTTTGGCTTTGTTGAAGCACACTATTAAGTCATTAAATATGAAATGTCCGATTTTGATTCAAAAGTGTAGTCTATTATATCTCGAAAAAGAAGCAGTACAACTAATCAAAATGTGTGCCTAAACTATCGACACAGTTTTGCCATCTTAACGATAACTTGTTTATGCCAGCAACAAGGAAGCCTGGAGAGTGAGTGGCAAAGGAATTGTAAAAGGCATTTTCCACAGCATGTTAAGAATTGAATATTTTTCCTTGCAAGAAGTGGTCCAATGCCTGGAAGAATTTGTAGTCAGTTGGTGCAAGGTCTAGTGAATATGGTGGATAACAGAAAGTTTCCAAGTCCAGCTGCTGTAATTTGAGCAGCACTGTTTGTGCAATGTGTGGTTGAGCATTGTCTTGCAGGAGGATTGGCCTGTTTCTATTGACCAATCTCAGCTGCTTACTCACAAGCATCCTCATCATTTCATCCATTTGGTTGCAGTTGACATCCACTGTAATCAATTGACCAGTTTTATGAAGCTGCAGTGGATAATACCAGCCCTGGACCACGAGACAGACACCATTAGCTTTTTTGGATCAATATTGGACTATGTTTTGGCACTTCATCTTTATCTAACCATTATGCTGAAAGCTTACAATTGTCAAAAAGAATCCATTTCTCATCACGCTTAATAATATAGTGTAGAAATTGTTCCCATTTATGTCATGACAGTAAAGAAAGGCAAACTTCCCTTCAAGATGATTTCTCTGCTGACACTTGTTTAATTCATGCGGAACCCATCTATCCAGCTTCTTTACCTTGCCAATTTGTTTCAAATGGCATAATATTGTTGGCATAGTAACCGTCAAATCTGGCTGCTAATTCATGCATAGGTTGTGATGGATTGGCTTCCACTACAGCTTTTAACTCAACATTATCCACCTTGGTCTCAGGTCGCCCACAAGGCTCATTTTCAAGATGCAAATCATGAGAATGGAATTTCTCAGCCATCAATGTACTGTGCATTCATTAGCCGCATCCTTCCCAAACACTTCGTTGATATTTTGAGCTGTCTGTGCTGCATTGCTTCTAGGACGGAACTCATATTAAAAAATAACATAAATTTTTGAT
>NW_012150507.1:622552-628068 GCF_000956105.1 Propithecus coquereli
GTTCTTTTTGCTTTTTGCTCAAAGTTGCTTTGGTTATTAAGGATCTTTCTTGGTTCCATACAAATTTTAGGATTATTTTTTCTATTTCTGTGAAGAATGTCATTGGTATTTTGATAGGCATTGCATTGACTATGTAGATAGCTTTGGGTACTATGGGCATGTTAATAATATTAATTCTTCCAATCCATGAGCATGGAATATTTTGTGTGTGCTCTTCAGTTTCTTTCCTCCATGTTTTATAGTTTCCATTGTAGGGATCTTTCACCTCCTTGGTTAAATTTATTCTGAGGTATCTTTTCTTTTTGTAGCTATTGTAAGTGGGATATCTTTCTTGCTTTCCTTTTCGGATAGTTCTCTATTGGTATATAGAAATGTTACTCATTTTTGAATATTAATTTTGTATCTTATAACTTCAAACTAAATCCATTTATTAAGTCTAATAGTTTTATGGTGGCGTGTTTAGGGTTTTCTATATACAAGAAAGACCATGCTGTCTGCAGAGATGATTTGACTTACCTTTTTCCAATTTAGATGCCCTTTATCTCTTTCTCTTGCCTAATGACTCTAGCTAGGATTTCTAGTATGACATAAAATAAAAGTGGTAAAAGTGGACATTCTTGTCTCATTTCAGAACTTAGAAATAAAGCTTTCAATTTTTTCCCTTTCAGTATGATGCTAGCTGTGGGTTTGTCATATATGGCCTTTATCATGCTAAGGTACATTCCTTCTATACCTAATTTTTTGTGAGTTTTCACAAGAAGAATAAAGGAATATATGAGGCTGAGTAATTTATAAAGAAAAGGGGGAGGGGTTGGCTCATAGTTCTTCAGGCTCTATAGGAAGCATGGCACCAGCATCTGCTCCTGATGCTGACCTCAAGAAGTTTCCAGTCACAGCAGAAGGTGAAGGGGTGCTGGCATGTGCAGATCACATAGCCAGAGAGGAGGCAAGAGAGATAGGGGACAAAGGGGTTTCAGGCTATTTTTAACAACCCGCTGAAAACTGGAAATGAATAGAGCAAGTACTGAACCATTAACATGAGGACAAAGCCATTCATAAGGGATCTGCCCCCATGACCCGAACATCTCTTGTCTCCAATTTTGGGGATCAAATTTGACTTGAGACTTAGAGGGAACAAAACTTCCAACTGTCTCAACTTTCATCATCATATGTCATTAGGGAATTGCAAATTAAAACAATAATGAGATACCACTACACACCTATAAGAATGACCAAAATACTGACAGCACCAAATAATTGTGAGGATGTGGAGCAGCTGGAACTCTCATTTACTGCTGATGAAAATGCAAAATGATACAGCCACTTTGGAAGACATGTGGCAGTTTCTTACAAAATCATACTGTTAAGATACAATACAGCAATTGCACTCCTTGGTATTTACCCAAATGAATTAAAAACTTATTTCTACATTAAAACCTGTACATGGATATTTAAAGTAGCTTTATATATAATTTCCAAGCTTGGAAGCAAACATAATGTCCTTCAGTAGATGAGTGGATTAAAAAACTGTGGTAATCCAGTTAATGGAATATTATTTAGTGCTAAAAAGAAATGAGAGATCCAACAATGAAAAGACATGGAGGAAACCTAAGTGCACTAAGTGAAAGAAATCAACCTGAAAAGGCAAGATACCATATAATTTCAACTATATGGTGTTCTGGAAAAGGTAAAACTGTGAAGACAGTAAAAAGAACAGTGGTTGCCAAGGCCTGGGGGGAGAGGGGAATAAATGGGCAGAACACAGAAGATTTTCACGGCAGTGAAACGATTTCATATAATGCTACAATGATGGATACATGTCATTACACAATTGTCAAATCCCATAGATTGTACAACACCAAGAGCGAATCCTAATGTAAACTATGGACTTTAGGTGATATGACTTGTCAATGTATGTTCATCAGTTGTAAAATTGTACCACTCTGGTGTGGGATGTCCATAATAGGAGAGGTTGTGTGTGGGTAAGGACAGGGAATATCTGGTAACTCTTTGTACTTTCCGGTAAATTTGCTTTACCTTAATATTACTTTAAAAAATAAAGTTTATTCATTTAAAAAATAAAATTAATAGTCACCTCATTGCTTTGTTTTTACTATTTCAAACTACTCCATTGTTTTTAAGTAGTTTGACTTTTAAAATACTCAATTGAGTGAATTAACTCATTAATCAGATATTTTTCCTTTCCACTTTTCCTTTCCCTTTTGTTTATATGTGTGATATTTTCTTTTATAGACTTACAAAGGGATATATATTCAATTACTTATTGACATTTTTTTCCAATTAAATTCACATAGATAAAGATATATTTGTTTATACTTCTTTATGTAACATTCTCAAATATTTTTTATTGTCTGTATTGATAGACACCTTCAAATGTCTTATAATAGTGTAAGGAGGGACCTTTCCAACTGGTGAGGAATCTTAGCCTTCACCTTCATGCTTCCTGCTGGGAAAGCCTAGAAGACTCTGAAATGCAGACTCACAGCTATAGACTGGCAACCATTTTTATCTCTGAAGTGACCAGGTTTTATCATTCTAAAGTTACTGACCAATATCAATAAAGATAAATTGCAAGGGTTAGGTGCTTTACATATAGATGATATTTAAAAAATAGATTTTGGAATCAAATTAAGTGTCTACCACACACTATGAGACCTTGAGCAAATTACTTAACATATCCAACTTCCCATTTTCTGAATGAAAATAGCCCTAAAGAGTGTGATTATATTGGATAAACATAGAGTGTACAGAAAATACTTTGGATAAGAAATAGGACTTTATTAGTGCTTGATAAATTGTAGCCCTATCTCTCTAGAAGAAAGAAATAGACCCTTCAAATTTTTTTTGTCAGCAGTAGGGATGACACTAGAATTGAGGTGAATTTCCATTGTACTGTATTGATTAAAATTAAATATTTGTATACTTGCATTTTTATAGCTCAGAAAAGAAGGTGTGGTCTGTAGAAATGGTGCGAGGATATCACCCTGTAAAACACACAATGATCCTTCTCTTAAGTGACCTGATAGAGCATAAGAAAACAAACTATAAATGGAAGCATTCATTTCTTCTCTGAGTTAATTTCTCCT
Organism: Propithecus coquereli; assembly: GCF_000956105.1. NCBI lineage: Eukaryota > Metazoa > Chordata > Mammalia > Primates > Indriidae > Propithecus > Propithecus coquereli. The sequence continues at coordinate 625,660 of NW_012150507.1, forward strand.
CTGAAACCAATGCTGAATATTGGGAACTTTGGCAGAACAATTCTGAATCTGGAGGTGAAATTCAAGGAACCCTGTTTCTATATAAAATACTCAGGGTAGTACATGTTCTGTATGCTTGAGAGATTAGAATGCGTCAAATCACCCCGTAAGAAGAGAGCCTAAAGGGTACCTGCGGAGGATAGTCAATTCTAACTGTACAGCAGTTAATCAATGTAACCACATCAACAAGAAAGAACATGAATAGCTCAACTGTTGAACAACACCCACAAGTTACTATAACAGATTTCAAGAAGAAATTCACAGAGAATTCCACCATAGAAAGACTCAGTAAGGGATTGAAAGTTTGAAAGTAGAATGTCCTTGCAAGAGGGACACTGGGAGTCTGTGTCACATTTGGAGTTTCGCTTCACTTTAATTTTCCTGTTGCAGGGTAGAATTATTTATTGACTATTTTAAAAACTATTTTAAAAACAATATTTTGCTATGTTATTGTAAATATAGTTGCAAGCTGGATTTCAGGATGGTGCCAGATTATAAGGTTGTCAAGTGGCGAGACTATTCCAGGTTTCTGGGTAAGGAATTGATCTCAGATAGGCACCCTTTTAAAGTATTCTAGTTTTGTTTGTTTGATTATTTGGGTTTGTTTGTTTAGATTTTGTAAGATTGTCATATTTCATAAAAAGAATTCATAAGTAGTGGCTGCAGTTCCCGCAAGATATGAATCCCTTTTAATAAAGGATTAATAAGTATTTTAGCTACACTAGCAGACTACTTACACTCTATATTATAGGACAAAATTCATTTTGACAGTGCCCAACAAATTGCTCAGTTATGTGACTTTCTACCCAAGGAAAATATATTAATCTGAAAAATTGAAATCTATTTCAAAAATGGCCTAGCATAATTTGGGAGTAGGCTGGCATTAGAATAATTTGTTTAAATATATTGAATTTATACTATACTTCCCACTGTCTGTTCATAAACCTGATTTATGAGAAATATCATCTAGAAAACACTAATAGCCTTCATTTTACAGATAGAAAATTGAAATTGTGAGGAAATAAAATGCTTTGCCCTAATTCATCTTGCAAAATGATGGGGAAATTGAATAATAAATGTAGATGTCCTAATTCTTATTTAATTCCCATTGTTTCAGGCTCCCTTTTGCTTGTATATTAAAATAAATGCCTCAGAAATTCTATCAGGGAAGCTGTTTTAGAAAATTCTAATATCCTCAAAGAAAATTAATATTGCTATCCTACTAGAAGGATTTGAAAGTGAAAAGACTTAGCAGATATGTATTGACCTAGCCACTTAAAGGCTAAATTGAAAATAATAGAAGTGATTATGTGGGACACATGTTTATTCACTCAACACCATCAATTTAAAATTTAATAAGGACTCAAACTCTCCTCATGGAAACTGACTTTATTACAATTATACATATGTTTCCTTAAAAATAAATATTTCTATATTTTATTATATCTAAAGACCTATCAATATGATTTAGGAAAATGGAATATTTACAAGGATCAAAGTTGCATTTTATAAGCTGTCGATCATAGAAAACTAATCCTCTAGAGTGACCTCGCCATATCAGCCCTGAATCCTGTCTTTCTTGAATGACTTTCATGTGATTTTCCATAGGAAACGAGAATTTGGGGGCAGCTCTGTGATATGGAAGAAGAAAATAAATGCTATCCTTGTCTATACAATGTTCTTTAGCAATACTGAATTTAAAACATATGAAATATGTTTTAAAAATATGGAGGAGGTAAGATTGGAGGAGAAACAAAGAAAGAAAAGAGAAGGGAAGAAAAGAAAAAGCTTTTGCCATATATCTAACATCACATACAGTGGCAAAAAATAAAATTACAGCAAAAGTAGATTAGTAGAATTCTGAGATTGGAGAAAATGCAGGACCTTTTCATAAAAGGCATTTTAATCTATATAATTAATGATAATTTGAAGCATAAGGAGGGTTTTGGGCATTTCTCCGCTAAATAATTTTAAATTTATAGCTCCTGAATGTCCAAGTGACTGTTTAGAATTTTAATTACAAGTGTTTATATATTTCAAAAGTAATGCACGTGGTTAAATCTCATTATTAAAGAAAGACAAAGTCTCTAAAAATGATGAAAATATTAACCCGAAGACTATTAGATTTTAAATAATTTCACATCAAATCAAAAATATTAATTGAGGCCATTAAACTCTGAAGTAGTATGTCCAATGGCAAAAAGGAAAAATATATTTTTTCATTCTCAAACATTGATTAAAAGATTAGTTTAAAAAAGAGTTGGGGCCGGGAGCGATGGCTCATGACCGGGCGCGGTGGCTCACGCCTGTAATCCTAGCACTCTGGGAGGCCGAGGCGGGCGGATTGTTTGAGTTCAGGAGTTTGAGACC
>NW_012150507.1:628838-634354 GCF_000956105.1 Propithecus coquereli
TTCATGTTTAAGATATCAATTATTCCAAATTTTTCATAGATATTTCATACAACTCCAACAAAAATCCCTTACTCATATTTTGTTTTGTTTTGTTTTGATAGTATTTCAAAATATTAAGGGGGTACAAATGCTTTTGGTTACATGGATTGCTTTTGTAATGCTTGACTCACAGCTATAAGTGTGCCTATCACCCAAATAGTGTTTATTGTACTTGTAAGGCAGGTTTTCACCCATCCCCTCTCCCGCCCCCCGCTTGGTTTCCACTGAGTTTTACTTCCCTCTGTGCACATGTGTGCTCATCAGTTAGTTTCAATTTAATAGTGAGTATATGTGAGGTTTGTTTTTCCATTCTTATGATACTTCACTTAAGATAATGGTCTCCAGTTCCATACAAATTGTTGCAAAAGGCATTAACTCATACCATGGCTGAGTAGTACTCCATGGTATACATATACCATATTTTGTTTATTCACTCATTAATTGATGGGCACTTGGGTTGATTACACATCTTTGCAAATTGAGGAATTGGTGCTACAATAAACATTCAAGTGCAGGTGTCTTTTTGACAAAATGACTTCTTTTCCTTTGGGTAGATATACCCAGTAGTGGGATTTCTGGATCAAACGGTAGGTCTACTTTTAGTTCTTTCAGGAATCTCCATACTGTTTTCCATAGAAGTTGTACTAATTTGCAATTCCACCAACAGTGTATAAGCATTCCTTTTTCTCTGTGTCCACATCAGCCTCTATTGTTTTTGGACATTTATTAATAATAAAAGCCATTCTAATAGAGTTAAAGTGATATCTCATTGTAGTTTTAATTTACATTTCCTTGATAATTAGTGATGTTGAGCATTTTTTCATATGTTTATTGGCCATTTGTCTATCTTCTTTTGAAAAGCTTTTGTTCATGTCTTTTGCCCACTTTTTCATGTGGCTAGTTGCTTATTTCTTGCTGGTTTGTTTGAATTCTTTGTAGATTCTGAAGCATTTAAAAAATATGGGTAAGGTTACCTATTTGTTCTGTTGCTAAAAAATCTTACACATATTCTTTAAATGTTTCAAAAATTTCTATGAGAAGACAGAAGACCAAGAATAGCCAACAGGGTTTTAAAGCGGGGAACCAAAGTTAGAGGATTCACATGATCTGATTTCAAAACTCACTACAAAGCTTTCATCAGGACAGCATGGTATTAGTGAAAAAATGGACACATAGTAAGGGAGGAAAGTCCCAGAAAGAAAACCCCGAACAACGGAACCAACGTTTTTTAATACATTTCCTAAGGAGGGTAAGGGGACTGTTATCTCTGTTGAGCAAGCGACTTACAAAAGCCAAGGCAATAGCTAGTTCCAGGAAGTGGGATAGGGTATATGGTAACCCCTACTGCCATAACCAAGGCCAGTGTGTTACTTAAAGAATTTCAAAAGGCAAGGGTAACAATCAATGAGAAAGAGAGTAAGAGATAGCCAAAAGACAGATAGGACATGTAAATGTGGGAGTAAGACACCACCAATAGGAGGAACAGGCATGGAATAAAAAGGGAACCAACCACTGCAGACAGCTGCAACCTGCTCGGGTCCCCTTCTGCTACTTTCAATAAAACTCTATCGCTTCTTTGGCTTACTCTTTGAGTCTGTGAGTTTCATTCTTTGATCCTTGCAAGACAAGAGCCTGGAGTCGGGACTGGATGAGGGTGAAGAAACACTGCTGTAACACTTAAGTTTCTCCCCTCAGAGAGTCCCAGACTGTCCGCCATCAATAGATTAAAAGATCAGAATAGAGAGCCCAGAAATAGAACCGCACAAAGATAAGGAATAGATATTTGACCAAGGAGCAAAGGTAATTTAATGAAGAAAGGATAGTCTGGGAAAATTGGGTATCATATGCAAAAAAAAAATTAATTAATTAAAAACAAATGTATATCTTACACTTTTAACAAAAATAAACTCAATATGCATTGTGGATGTAAATGTACAATAAAAAAATTTTCAAGCCTGGATTTTGAGAAGAGTTTTTAGATACATCAACAAAAACATAACCCTTAAGAAAGATAAGTTGGACTTTGTTAAAATTTAAAAATACTTCTCTTCTGCCAAAGATGGTTAAAGAATGAAAAGATAAGCCACAGACTTGAAGAAAAATTTGTAAAATACATAGCTAATATTTTGGGCTGTTTCCAAAATATACAAACAACTCTTAAAGTTCAACAATGAGGAAATGGTCCAATTGAGAAGTGGAAAAACATCTGAACATATACCTCAGTGAAGACTGTATATAGATGGCAAGTAAGTATATTAAAATGTATTCAACATCATTTCTCATTAGGGAACTGTGAAGTAAAACAATGAGATACCAGTATATACATGCTAGAATGGCTAAAATCCAAAAATCTGACAAGGCTAATTGCTGGTAAGAATAGAGCAACAAGAACTTTCATTCATTGCTGATGGGAAGGCAAAATAATACAGCTACTTTGGAAGACTGTTTTCAGGTTCCTACAATGCTAAATATAGCCTTGCCATACACTGCTAGGTATTTACCCAATTAGTTTAAATACTATGTTCACACAAAAACTTGCACAAAAATGTTTACAGCAGCTTTATTCATGATCATCAAAAACTGAGAACAACCAAAATGTCTTTCAATAGGTGAATAAGCAAAATATGGTAGATCTACATGATCAAACATTATGCAGCTATAAACATACATAAATTATCAAGCCACAAAAAGATATGGATGTCTCTTATATACACATTGCTAAGTGAAAGAAGACACTCTTAAAAGGCTATGCATTATTTCATTCCAATTATATGACATTCTGGAGAAGGAAAAACTGTAGATTTAATTAAGTCCCATTTGTTTATTTTTATTTTTGTTGCATTTGTTTTTGGGGTCTTAGATATAAAATTTTTGCCTAGGTGCATGTCCAGAAATGATTTACCTAGGTTTTCTTCTAGAATTTTTTATACTTTCAAGTCTTACACTTAAGTTTTTAATCCATCTTGAGTTAACTTTTGTATATAATGAAAGATAGGGATCTAGTTTCATTCTTCCGCATATGTCTATCGAATTTACCCAGAATCATTTAATGAATTGAGTTAAAAAGTTCTGCATAGCAAAAGAAATAATCAAGAGAGTAAATAGACAACCTGCAGAATGAGAGAAAATATTGATGAACTATGCATTTGATAAAGGATTGATATCCAGAATCTACAGGGAACTTAGAGAACTCAACAAGGAAAACAACAAGTAACCCCATTATGAAATGGGCAAAGGACATAAATAGACATTTTTCAAAAGATGACATACAAAGGGTCAACAAACATTAAAAAATGCTCAACTTCACTAATCATCAGATAAATGTAAATTAAAACCATAATGAGATACCACCTTACTCCAGTCAGAATGGCCATTATTAAAAAGTCAAAAAACAAAAGATTTTGGCAAGGGTGTAGAGAAAAGGGAACACATTTACACACTGTTGGTAGGACTATAAATTGGTACAACTTCTATGGAAAACAGTCCAAACATAGATCTACCATTTGATCCAGCAATTCCACTACTGGGTATCTACTCAAAGGAAAATAAATCATTAAATTAAAAAAAACAATTGCGCTTGTATGTTCATTTGTACTATTCACAGTAGCAAAGATATGGAACCAACCTAATTGTATATCAACCAATAATTGGATAAAGAAAATGTGATATATACATGCCATAGAATACAACCCAGCCATAAAAAAGAATGAAATAATGTTCTTTGCGGCAACATAGATGGAACTGGAGGTCATTATTCTAAATGAAATAACTCAGGAACAGAAAATCATATACCACATGTTTTCACTTCTAAGTGGATGATAAATAATGGGTACACATGGCCATACAGGACAGAATGTAATAGACACTGGAAATTCCAAATGGTAGGAGGGTGAAAGGTGGTGAGGGATGAAAAACTACTTATTGGGTACAATGTACACTATTTGGGTTATGGGCACACTAAAAGCTCAGACTTCACCACTGCATGATATATCCATGTGATGAAACTGCACTTGTACCCCTTAAATATATAAAAATTTCAAAAAGGAAAAAATAAAGTACAATCCCAATGAGACCTAAATTGTCTGTTAAATCTCCCCCTTTTTAGTGGATCATAGTACAATTCAATATTTGTATTTACAGCACTTCCTAAGCAGCTTATGTTCATTGTACTGTTGAGAAGTTTGTATAAGTTGCACACGTGAGACTATATCCCTAAATAAAGCTACCAGTTTTATCAACACTAAAAGCCAAAACAGAACAAAACTGTTGAAATGATAAGAAGGACATACTTGCAAGGATTTGGAGTAACAGGAATAAATGGGTGAAGTACAGGGTATTTTTTAGGGAGATTTAATTATTCTGTATGATACTATAGTAGTGGATATGTGGCACAATGCATTTGTCAAAACCCACAGAAGTATACAACACAAAAGGTGAACCAGAATATATGCAAATTTTGAAAAAAATATTCATGAGGTTGGGGGATCCCAAGTTGGAATGTAGAAGTTAATATAACAAATCTAACTGTATTGCAAAGATATAAAACAAGTTCACTTAATGAGTGGGGAGAAAATATGCTTAGTAGCTTTAGAAATGATTTTCATTTGTAAGACTAAAGGCAAAATAAATTGTATTTAAGCACAGTACTCTAGTTAATAAAGTTTTATTCCATGAGACTATAGGTTAACAATCTAATATTGCTATGTATGTTTGCTGAAATTAAACAATGAAGCAAATGAATGACAGACAGTGGGAGCCAGCTTTCTAATTGTTGGAGTGGGAGTTTGCAGATAAACAAATGGAGGAGGCTAGAACAATTCATGGGGTAATGGATAAGAGTAAGGGACATCAATATAAAGTCAAGTTTATCTTAACATATATATATAGTTCACATTGGAAAAATATACATATGTGTATATACAGGGGTTAATATATACACATACTGAAGACAATATTACTCCAGTAACATTGAAGAAATGACTCCTTGAGGAAACAGCTGATCCTTGAAGTGGGAAAGGGAATATACAAGATGAACTTGGAAAATTCTATAGTGCCAGAAAGTAAGAAAGTTCTCAAACAATAATATCCATAATGATTAAGTATGTGAAAGTAACACAGGAGATCACCAAAAGAGCTTCCAATGGCAAATGTTTAAAAAAAAAAAAAAAAGCAATAAAATAAATACTGTAGTCTTGAGTTGTAAACCAAAGGATAAAATAAATATCTGTTGGTACCTAGTGATCTAAATAGGTTATTAAGTCAATAAATAAATGGGGGTGAAAAAATAAATCTTCCATGCAGATGAATTCCAAATAATTTATTCTGTCCTCAAGCAGGGGGAGAATAACTTCCCATTCTTTTAAGTGTGGGATGTCCTTAGTGACTTCCTTTAAAGAATACAGTCTGAAAAGGGAGAAAAGAGGGTAACTTAACAGCACAGTCACACCAACAGTGATAAATAATATTGATAGTATGCA
>NW_012150507.1:635189-639437 GCF_000956105.1 Propithecus coquereli
CAAAATCATTGAGATCATCAAAAACAAAGAAAATCTGAGAAACCGTGACAGCCAAGAGAAGCCTAAGGAGACACGACTGCTAAATGCAATGTCGTATCCTCCATGGGATTCTGTAACAGAAAATTACATTAGGTGAAAACAACAGAAATATGAAAAAAAGGATGGACTTTAGTTAATAAAAATGCTATCAGTACTGGTTCATTAGTTGTAACAAATCTACCATACAGCACTAATACAAGATATTAATAATAGAGGACCTATGTGTTGAGTATATTGGAAGTCTCTCTACTATCTTCAAATTTTTCTGTAAACTTAAGAGTTTTAAAATAAAGAACTTATTTTTAAAGTAATAAGAGACATCCTCATCACTCATTATGTCAGTGACATCACTCATTCTATCAGTGACATTTTAGAATGTTGAGGACAATTAGATTACCCTGAGATCTTCCAGAAATAGAAGAAATAATCAATACCCATAGAAATAATAAAGAAGCAGAATGTCATTGGATTTCGCTAGCTGAAACATTAGAAATTAGAAAGCAATGAAACGATACTTTCCCAATTCTGAAGGAAAAGGATTCCCAATCCAAAATTATATAAATAACCACACTGTCATTTACTGATAAGCACAGAATGAGTATTTTATTAGACATGCAAGTTCTCAAAAAGTTATTTTCCCTGAATCCTTTGTCGCGAATCATGATCAAAACAGGGAAGAAACCAAATGAAGTAGAAGGCACTGGCTCCAGGATACAAGGGCTCTGACCCATGAGATAGCTGAAGGAAATTCTAGGTTGGCAATCGTGCACCAAGCTCAAAGATCATTTATACTAGACCAAATCAAAAGGACAGAGGGCTTCAGGAGGAATGTCTTTGAAAAAAATTGCATTATATTGATTTCAAAGTTTGTTATTGTATTTTAAAAGGGGATATGCATTATGGCAGAGAGTTTGGTGACTAATTAATGATTTATAGAGATAACTGAACAAATTTAAAAAAAGGCAATTATTATCTCCTGGAGTGCCAAAGAGGTACTAGAAATAAAAGGAAATCATCACACACTGTTGGTTTAATTGTGAATAATATGTACATAGTCTTAATAAGGCAAACTTAGACTTGTGATCTAACCACAGTCATGATATAAAACTCACAGGAGAAATTTTTTTAAAAACAAATTTGTTTGGAGTTGTTGGGTGGTAGTATAAAAGAACTATATCTACATCTCAGATACTGAGAAATCTAACCTTACTATATAAAACTGAAAGAATAAAATACCATTATAAGTATGGGATTTTGAAATTTAGCAGCATATATTTAAGGAAACAGCTGAACAGGTGGAAAGTGCTTCCCAATGAATAGTGAAATTTATAATGGAAGGGATGTAGCAGGTGTGGGTGCTTGGGGCTTTAATTCCTTTCACAGCTACTTAATTTCATACACCAGGAATGTGATATGTTCATCAAGAAATCTAAATAAAGTTGAATTTATTGAAGTTCAATAACCTAGGATTGAGTCAATCTTTAGAGAACAGATTCAAATTAGAAAGAAGTCTTTTAATGTAATTAGGAAATTAGTTCCCTACATATATCACCAAGATGTACAAAAAGAAAATTAATGATACACACTCATTACTTTGTATCACTATGAAAAATGTTGGGGAGGATTTCTTTATTGAGTAGCCTATAAACAATTACTCAAGGCATGATAACCCTGTTTAGAATCAACTCTTAAGACACGAGTAGTGAAAAACTCCCATAATCTGAAAGGAGATATAGATCACAGGTTAGCAGCCTATAATTGTAAATAGCCATAAGAGATCTTTTTTTTTTTTTTTTTGCTAAATTGAAGGAGTAGAGGAGAAATACAAGTAAAATGACAACCAAGATTTTTTTTTTATTGCTTTCATTACTGAATTGAAGAAGTACACCTCTGGGTGGGAGAAACAAATGTTCTGACCTCAAAATATAACAAAATCACATATTAAAAGTTCCTTTTGTCTCCTCAAACCTCATGCAGAAATTTCAGCCTACTTGCATTTCCATTATCCTCCAACACAATAGACAACAACCAGGAAAAGTGCTATTTAAGATAATTATATTTGAAAGCTAAGGAGGAGGAAGAAGTAATTAATCACAGCTTCAGGGAACCATGAAGATATATGAGCCAGCAAAGTATCCAGAGAGATAATATTTACTTTATTAAGATGTAACCTATGCATATATATGGATATTATTGTTTGTGAAATTATCTATATATCCTCTGTATCCCCCTTTTGCAATCATGAATCTACTTCTTAGGAAGGAATATTCTTGCACACTGTATTACTCTGAAATTTGTCACATTGTCTCTTTTACAGCAGTTGAAAACATAAGTTATATTAAACAATTCTTTAATTCTTTCATTCATAGGTCAACATAGAATTTTAAAAAAAAATCTCCAGGATTCAAATTTTGTTTTGAAAAGTATCACTAAGCACGTGCAATTTTATTATGCATTGTCAGACTGGAGAAATTATACTGTTTCGAAGTTTATGGCACGATTATGGCCCGGATGTTTTCTATTCTGATCTCTGAACTGTCTCAAGTATTGCTTCTCTAAAATTCAACACTTCTTATATATGTATGATATGGTGTTGTTATAAATGGAAATGAAAATTTTGATGTATGATCTGTCTTCCTGAATCCTGCTAAGTTCCTTTTCTTAGCTGTAGATACCCAGAGGCAGAGGAGACAGGAAGAGAGTCAAAAGACTCATGTGACTAACTACTTATACTGGAGTGGGAGGACTCCCACATTCACTGAAACAAATGGGTTTCATCATGTTGCTCCCTTACCTACAATATCCTTCTCATCTACCCACTTACTTATTACTGATGACTTCATTACTTGACAACTCTTTTTTATGACCCAACTCTTGAGGCCCTTAGCTGTCTTTTCTCAATGGTTTGTTAATATCTTTGTAATATAAATTGTATGCTTATACTTCTGTATCTAACAAAGTGACTGGGTGTTCCTCAAGAATAAGAAACCCATTATATTCACTTCTGTACCCACAGTGCCTAGCAATATACTCGGCAAATATTTAATGAAATATTTGGCAATAGAATGAAAAATTAAGTTAAAGAAATACAAACATTATAGGTGTCTATTCATGTCATTTTCTCTTTCTTTGTTGAGTTATCGGTGTTTTTATTGTTTCTTTGAGTTCATACTAGAGTGCTACTGTTAACCAGTAGGATTTGTTGTAACTATTTTCCAGGGAGTAACATATTAATTCTGTTTATGAAATTTTAGTGTGTATTTATGACTTGCGAGAGTTTAGTTTTAAACACACAAATGAGCAGTATTTGTTTCCTGGGCCATTGGTTCTATAGACTGGTACCTGAATCATGGTATCTAGGAAGTTAACTCTTCTCACCACAGGTGTTGTTTTCCCCGCTTTGAACTTCATGGTCTTCCCCATTCAATCTTTCCTTTCCTACTTTCTTATCTCTCTTCCTTTGCCTTGTATCAATGCCGCCTGTTGTCATTGTGTGTCTCTGTTGCTGGTAGTCACGGTTAACAACACTGTGAATACTTTGAAAGTAGCAATATTAAGTCATAAAATAGTATCAGAGCATCTTACAGGAAGATCTAATGAACCGTAGCAAGAATACAGAATACAGTTGTAGGTAAACCTACAACTAATGATAAATCTTTTCTTAACACATTCAATTTCATTCTAAGCTCAATTCCTTTTGAATGAAGTGTATAGGCATCTTATATTTGAGCACTTTGTCCTGTGTTTATTCAATAGAATTTATATTTTATGAAAACTTATGAATAAAACAGATACCCACTGGTTGTTTTCTTTTCCTACATGAAAATAAAAACTCACTATGGAATGTCATATTCAATGATATTATCTTACATTTACAAAGAGACCTATTTTAAATAAAGCTACAACAATTTTAGCCACTTCTACATAAGGAAAATCAATCCAGATTGTATGCATATATGCTCCAACTTTCATCCTCACTCAGTTTCATCTTCCTGTAGGGATTCAGTGATTTGTAAAAAAAAGTGAACAAACGAGATTAGCATAAATGCTTTCTCAGTAAGTGAAGGGCTCTCTGATGCAATTCTACACACTTTCGGCCTCCACTGTTGGCCCTGGGCTGTGGTATGGAGTGTTTTTGACATGCCTGAAGTTCTCCAGAATGTGCTGTTTTTAGGATATATGTATACGTTAACTCAGAATTAAAAGATA
>NW_012150507.1:639487-648271 GCF_000956105.1 Propithecus coquereli
TAAGTGAAGGGCTCTCTGATGCAATTCTACACACTTTCGGCCTCCACTGTTGGCCCTGGGCTGTGGTATGGAGTGTTTTTGACATGCCTGAAGTTAATGCCTAGATTTTGTTTTTAGGATATATGTATACGTTAACTCAGAATTAAAAGATATTAAAATAATATTTTACTATTAATATGACTGGAAGAAGACTGCCACTATAACTTATTGTTCATAGTCTGTCTTTTCTTTGTTAACTCTAATAGCAAGGAAAATTTAGGTAGAAAGCACAGAGGAATGAGAGGCTGAACTAAATGGGCCACCAACTAGCCATTTGGTCCTATTACTAAGTCAACTATTACTAAAAATGAGGAATATTTCAAATCAAGAAACAAATAACTATATCTTTTCTCTCTTAAACAGCCAGTTGGTCACTTTTCTTACCATTTGCATTGTGAAGCTAATATGCTCTACAGGTGTCAAAGATTGTAGATACTCATGGGTATGACACTCATGAAGGAAGCAAGAGTCATTCTTCACAGGCAATATGCTCTGACTTTAAAATGCTCCTTGTTTGCAGGCTACCTTTCATTTTTTCCATCTTGCCCTGCTCTTATGATCTCAGCGCTGGACTGGGGTAGAATTTAAGAGTGGCCTTCTCATTCAGAGTGCCTAATTTAGAACATTGGAGTGGCCACTTCCATATCAACTTACACTCAATGCTTCCTTTCACACCTGTCTTTTCCATGATTTTTGCACACTACAGTATAACCTGCTTTAAAGACAGATCATGTCTAATTTATGTTTATGTTCTCTTCTTCACCAGAACCTTGAAAAATCATTAATATACAGTACACATTGAATATGAATATATATACACACATATATTTACATGAATATGTGTGTATATGTGTATATATATATAAACACACACAGTTTTAGATTGGTCCTAGAGTCTCCCAAAGTAATTAACTCTATTAAAATATTTTCCCACTTAATTTTATACTTCCTTTAGCATACATTTGCTTTGAACATTGTGTTACAGTTATGATGTTCTTTAAAGTGTCATTAATATTCCCTGTATTAATTCTGTCTTGTTAGCTATATTGGCAAAAAATGCCTGTTTTCCTGTGATGCTTTTAAATGAGCCCAGAGGCTAAAATGTAATTGGCAGATTCTACAAAAGACTTAAACATGGTTAAATTGCATTTCCCTGGCACAAAGAGAGAGGCCGTTATTTGGGATTTCCTGGCTCACACGTACAGCCCCCTCACATGTGATTTCTTATGTTTCAACATGGTAACATACCCCTAAAATGAAATAGATTTGTAAATTCAATTCATATTAAAAATACCAGGAAGTGAAAGCCAAGGCACAGAATTAGTGAGGCAGATGTAATACAAATATAAAATATATAAAATTTTGTTCTTGTCATCCTGATCTTCACACTTTTTATCTATGTTTATCCTCGTTATTCCAGTTAAGAACATTTGAAATTAATTTAAGCAACAGAGAAGGATTTTATGCTAAGCAATCATGAAGGCGAGAAGAGGAGACATGACAACTAAATGTAATGCTGTATCCTGGATGGAATCTTGGAACAGAAAAAGGACATTGGGTAAAAACTAAGGAAATCTGAATAATGTATGGACTATAAAATTTTCAAAAATGACAGGAACTTCCCCAGTCAAATATTATATCTTACCTTACAAATCTGCATTCTAGAACACTGGCATGTTGTTAAAGACCACTTCAGCTTTTAGTAAAAGTTATGGCAATAATTCAGTGAAAACGAGAGAGCTCTGCTTTCAGTTATTGATGCAGAAAAATGTTATAAAAATTTATCCATATATTTTATATAGCCTCCTTTTCTACTTTTGTGAACATCAACCTATGGTTCCAGTTAAGTTAAAGTGTGGACTTTATGGTGTGAATACTTTTATTGCTTATTACCAACAACTAGTTTAGGGACTAAGACAACATTTCAATACTTGCCTAAGCCCTACCATGTTTAGCACATCCATTTCCCAAATAAGAGCAATGTCAAGTGACATATTTTATGTGTCCCCATCTTACCACCTCTATAACATGCTCTTCTTCATTTCCCTTTTAAGATGTTTGGTTTGTCCACTCAGCCCTAAATCCTATTCTTCATTTACATTTTCTCTAGATTCCAGATTTTCAATCTACAAGAAGATTAGAAACATACTTCCAGGGTGGAATCCCTTATTACTATGATTTATAGCTCTGTTAGAATGTCTTAAACTGTTGTGGAATCTATACAGATCATGCTTTGTATTAAGATACGAGGCATGACTATAGATTTATTCATGTCAGCCCTCTGAAATATTTATTCCTCTATTCCTCTGCAAGGCCAAAATTTTAGCACCTTTCTCCTCAGCCTTCTTAAGATTAGCTGGATGGCTACAGCAAAAAGAATGTGAACCCTAATCTGGGAGGCAAAAGATCTGATTCTAAACAAAATTAGGCTTGAATTGTCTGTTTATCCTCAGGGCAATTCTGTTCCCTGGGTAGCACTTTCACCTCCGAAGAATTGAATCAGGTCTCTTCTAAGCCTAACAATCTATGGATCTGTGCAGAAAATAAATAGGAATATGATCAGAGGAGAGCCAGAGTAAAAAGTTAGTATCAGCAAAAACACAAAGGTATAGATCACCTTGTTCATCTCTACTGATGCTAAGGTTAGTCATAGCCACCTGAAAACGCCTCTGTTGGCACTCTCTTCAGCGCAATCATCCAGAAAGCCTTTCCTCATGCCCTGGACAAGAAATAAACTCTCACTTAGAACGCTGTATCCCCTTATAACCACTTATAATGCCCACATTTGATTATAGTTATGTATGACTACTTTATCTTAAAGTATGCATTCAATAAGTAGAAAAATGTAATATGTGAAAAAATATTACGTTAATCTTATTTGGGTATAGAAAGTAAATCAAAATTAGAATACATCTGGCTATCTTCCATGCCTGAGGAAATTAAAAGGTTGAACAAATTGTTTGAAAGACATCACAAGTCTTTTCACAAAGCATAGAAGAAAACATTATGATCCAAGCAACCCAGATAAAGTGCTTTTTAATCTGGTGAGCTTAAAAGCAAAAATAAATAAATAAATAAATAAATAAAAAGTAAATGAGGTGTATGCTTTAAGAGAAAAATTGCTTATAGTTCTACCCCACTTTATGATAGCACAACTAAATTCTTAGAGTCTGTTGCTCAAACTTTTATTGAGGTGCTGGGAAGGAGACAAAACTATATAAAACATAACCACCCCACCAATTTCATTTAAGACACTTCTCAAGCAATAAAGAAGAAAAAAACTGAAGAAAAAAAATTCTTTAAATGAGGAGAAAGGGCAAATCAAGTGCCAGATTAGTGGCTCAGCTCAGAGTACAATAGAAAGCCCTTTCAAAGAATCAGTCCTGCTTTCCATTCAGCATGGGCCAGGGCATCAGACAGGACTTCCAAAAAGGAAGAGAAACTCAGTTCTACTTTGAGTAAATGACACTGAGGACTTAACTGAGGCAAGAGGAGTGTATATGCTGGGAATATTCTGTTTACGCCTTTGGATCTGGGCTCATCTTGCTTTTGATTATGGAAAATGACCTGAATAGACTACAGCAGAAGATTCGCTCGCCCTTCGTGTTGGGTTCTACTGGCCAACGGGGAGACCATGCAGGGCGTCAAAGGGTCTAGGAGGGGAGTCAGAGGATTTATTCTCTTAGCTCTGATACTGAGTGATTGTCTCAATCTGGCAGTGTCCCTAGACCAAAGTCATTTTGGTAGTTTTTGGTATTAGATTCAAAATCTGAACCCAGGTATTTTGGCTGTTTTTTCTTTTTTCCTGAAGCACTGACTGATATACATGGCTCCAGTAATGACTGCGGAAGGGACTGGAATGTGTGGACACATGATAGAATAATCAGACTTCAGAAATTCTAGATGGTTGGCAAAACCAGAATATGTTAAGTTTGAGAAAGTTGAAGATCGTGAGCAGTTCACCCCAAAAATGTAATGACAGAATAAGCAGAGATACCCTTGCACACAAATGAACAGGAGAATCAAGCTTCAGTGGCCTCCTACCATTTTCTACAGCTCTTCTCCTTCTGGAGCTCCAGGTTTCTCACAGCTGTGCACCATATGGTTACGCCTCCTCAGACATTTGTCTCCCACTCATCCTACTCTATGAGGTCCATACTTGAACAGTTTTACAAAACAGAGTTATTAATCTTGGGACTCATAGAGGTCAAGAAATCAACTGAAATTATGTGTGAAAAATGTGTGTATTTGTGAATTTTTATTAGGAGAGGAAATCCTTGGCTTTCATCAGATTCTCAACCGAGCCTGTAATCTCCCCCCAGTACACACACATACATACACTGTTTTAGTGTGAATGATTTATTAATTTCTGATAAAAGGTCCATGAGGTATTTGGTGGCACATTGAAGATAGTAGGTACATGGTACACATATTTTGTAATATTGGTCCACAATGCCATAGATTCTACTATGGTGTTTATGAATAAAAATACCTGGGTTTAAAACATGAATCTAATTAGCTGAGTGACATCAAAAATTTTCTTAATCTTTTTGATCCTAAAAAACAAGAACAATAAAAATACCTACATCAGAGTGTTATTATGGGACATAAATGAGATATTGCTCATATAAACTCCTTGTAAATTGTAAAGCACTAATACCCCATTCAAGAGTATTTTTATTTTAAATGAGACTCTTTCCCTTTAACCCAGGATAATCAAACTCCAATGGTAGGTCCAGATATCATTGTTTTATATATTTTAATAAGTTATTTCATATAATATCAAAAAGTTATTACTAGCCTTAAACCAATCCTAAAATTAAAGGCTTCTGAAATTCATATCATGACAATTTCTACACAATTAAATGTAGTTGTCTCATGTTATTTTAATTAGAAGTATTTTTAAAAATGAATGTAATGTCTCTGAAAATGTTTTGTCAGGAGTAATATGTATTAAGTCATTTATTATTACTTCCTCACCTATTATATGAAAGTTTTTGAGGTATTTGGAAACCACATTTATTTTAGTGCCTGGAATCAATACATTGTTGTGAATTAGTCTTATTAGTCTTATCCTTGTGAGGAATTTAAAAATTACTCGAATTCAACCTCTGACCTTTATTATTACGTGATTTTGAACACATTTGCTAAGGCTTTTTCAGTTTCTTTAGCTACATTTTGGGTAATAACATTTAGTTCATTTGAAGAAGGGAGATAATTCTGTAGATCCTCTTTATGGTTTCTTTGCATCCCTCCCCCCAGCTGTGGAGCCCTTCTCTGTAGGCTACTGGGCTGCTTTGCTATGATAAAGGTATGGAGAGCCTGGGAGTTCACATTATCCTCAAAAGGATCTTAAATCAATGACTGACTGGTGCCAGCTTCCTCAGCCTGAAATCACCCAACTATTATAAAAAGGTATAACTCTCCCTCTAAACCTCCCCTGTGAGAGCAGGCTGATGCTAGCCTCCATAGAGCTTTGCCTAAATCATACCTTTGTTTGCCTTCCTCCCCCGCCTTTCCTCCTGCTTACCCCATTTCTTTATGGATTCATCTAGAAGCTTTTTCAAATAAATTACTGGCATAAGGATCATTATTTTAGGGCAGATATGGGGGAAACTGACCTAAGTCCTACAGTGTCTAGAACATTGTATATAATTGACAAACAGGGCCTACTATAACAATGCTGGTATTAATTTTATTAGGTATAAAAATGAAACAACTTCAGATGTGCTTATTTTGTGTCCAAGACATAACTCTTGGACAACCTGGATTATTTTATTTTAGGATTAATTGCCTTCACCCACAGCCAGATACTTATATTTTTATTGTATATATTTATGGCATACAACATAATTTTCTGAGATATATTTTGAAATGATTAAATCAAGCTAATTAACAATTCATTTCATTATTAAAAAAACTCTTTGAGAGGAAGAGATATGTATCTTAACCAAATAGATACTAAATGCCTTGTCTTCAATAATCCTTATAAAAACTCTTCAACGTCTGGTGAATACAGAACAATCTTGAAATTCAAGTGATTCTTCCTCTTTGGATTAATATAATTTTATCTCCATGACTTTGTCTACAGATTAATCAGATAATAGAATTTTGGAGTACATTTCTGTGCAGAAAACAAAACCACAAAGAATCTTTATGTAATTAAAGATATCAGGCAAAGTATTATTGGGGAATTGAATAAAATAACCATGAATCAGGACTCCTCATTCCTGTTCCAACTGTTGACTTCATATGCTCTTAAATCTATTACTTAATCTAATTTGCCCGATACTGTATAAAATGAACTCACTCTGCCCTTTGTTTCAAAGGATAAACACATTTTAAATAATGATAAATTGATTAATTTACTCTACTAGCTAGTGTCACATTAAGCTTTAATATGAATCATGATTTATGAGTAATTAAATAAATTTATAGACTACATTATTCTGAAGAACTTCAAATTTTATCTGATTTATTGTGTTGATCCTGATGAGGAAGGTTGAGACCTAAATTGTCTGGGAGCTACTTTGAGTTCTGAGTTAAACTGCAGGGTATTGTGCCATAAGTGCTGTATTTGATGTTTTTCTATATAGTTCAGCTTTGAGAACTGTTGAAACTCTTATTATCTAGCATTTCTTTATCTATTAAACAAGGCCACTCAGTTATAATTTGCACTCCAATGAAATATTCCAATGGAAGACGACTTACATAAATAACGGTAAATGTTAGATTAGAAGCATCTGTTGCCTTATAATAATTCAAATATACATCATGACATTAATAAAATATATTTAAATTTTTGAAGCCTCAAATTTTGTCTCTTCCTTATGTTAGACTAAGTTCACAAAAGGAAGGTGGTGGGAGTGGGATTTCTGAAACTTTTAACAGATTTCACATATTTCCTTCTTTTTACAAAAATGTCTTTATCCCACCACCATTAATGAGTTTTCAAAATTTCAATTGTTCCACGACCTGGAAATTCTTATTGATTTACTTAATGCTTGAAAAGCCACATAAATTCTTACTATATTTTCCAAAGAAGTTGTAACTCCAAATATATTTTTTCATGACAATGCATGTCTATCGGGATGAAGTCTCAATATTTTCTTTCTTTCTTTTTGCTGTTTTTGTTTTTTATTTGTTTTGTTATATATGTATTTTCCTGAAAGAAATTAGTCAAAGATTGCTAAGAGATATAAAAATATTTACAGAGAAAAAGAAGAAGTAGCCTAGGAAGAAAAGAATAAAATGAAACATCAGGCTATTGCATCTTGAAATGGAATATAGAATACTTCTGATAAATTGAAGTGACCAAATCTAAGATCATGGGCAGAAAAGACACTAGAGGCTTCAGAAGGTAAGTTCTTCATGATTGTGGGGATTCTGAACAAGTGACTCAAACTCAATACCAGAGCCTAATTTGTCACTAGAGAAGCCTAATTTACACATAATACAAATCCTCCTGTTCTAGCCACCCTGGCATTATGGGGATAGTGCCTGTGTCTATAAATGAAAGAGTTGTTTAAATAAAGTGCTCAGATATAAGGAGTCCAGGCCTGTAGTGTCAGAGTGACATAGGAGATCACCCCTGAACATAACAGTTTTTCCTTTCCATTTTCATCCTAACATGAAATTGAATCAGCAATTAGAGCTCATGACTTTTTCACCAAAGGATGCTCTTTAGAAGTCAGTGGCAATGCAAGGCTGCCAGATTGATATTGATGAGGGAGGGAAAAAAGATTTCGGAAGAGGGTTGGGGAGATCAGAGATGCTTAATTTGTTAAGATAGTTGTGATTTTATTTTTATGCCCCAAGGTGATAAATAAGACACATATATTACATTAGTAAGACAACAATATGTACTTAAGCCACAGGTGAGGCATTGAACTAGAAGCCTGAAATCTTGAGTTTAAGTTTGAGTCTTCCACTCAAAGCCCAGCCATGCGAGAGTTCAGACATACCTGCAGCCAACACATATTAAAATGCCTGTAATATCCTTTTGATGCCAGATGTAAGATTACATTTCATCAGTTACTACACAGGGGAAAAAGTTATTTGCATTGTTTCATGAAGAAAAACTCAATTTATAGTAAGTTTACAATTTTCAGTCAACAAAACGCAGACATTCAGCTAATGGAATTATGTTTAAAACAAGTTAAGTATGGCGGCAAGTTTGTTTGATAAGAAATCTCTTTATTACAGAAGAAAATGAAGTTAATGGTCGTTCTGACATATGCAACACACCAATAGTTCTCAGTGTGCCGTAAGAGAACTCCATTTTTAATGGCCTCATATTCCACTGAATGGCAAAATTTCAAAGGTAACTTCCAGTATAATTGGCCCAGTAGATCAGCATACAGTTTTCACAGCAAGAAAGCTTAGGAAGCCACTGTGTCCTGAAACAGAGGTTATATATTCAAAGTAGTCAATTAAAGATTGTTTCTACATACTTATATTAAAATGAATTTTAAATAAAATAACCACATTTTATAGGTTTATGTGCTAATAAATTTGTACTAAACAGCTCCCATTTCAACATATAATTTTCTCAGTATTCTTTACGCTCTCCTTTAAAACACATTTAGAATTCCCCCAACCTAAAAATTTTCAGCCATAGGAAATCATCCAATTTTGGCTCCTCTATTGGACTGTGAATGTCTTAAAAGATGTGGACTCTCTCTTATGTTTCCAATGTTTAACAGAGTACCTGACATTCAAGCAATGTTTCAATAAGTGGATGAA
>NW_012150507.1:652676-654678 GCF_000956105.1 Propithecus coquereli
CTCTTGTCCTGGCCTCAATTTCCCATCACCTCACTTGTGCTTCCAAGGGTCACCTCCCAAATAAACACACGTCCTTGAGGAACTGTATGCTTTAGGAATAGTTAAGCCAGGAACTGGGAAATAAAAGACATAGACTAAAAGTCAGAACTAATACATTTTCTTATTAGTTCCACTACTTAATATAATTATTGCTCTGAAGTAGTGATTGACTTCGACCATTTTTACCTCTAGAAACATGGATTGTTTACTTATTGGAAATATAATTTGTTGCCATGCTTCTTATCATAGCTAGAGTTTTTATGACCTTAATATATAAGGTTATTTTGCCACATATATTATCCAACGGTAAGTTTAAATCTCTTCCAGGCATTGTTGGTATAAACTGTGCACATTGTAAAATCCATTCATTGTTTTAAAAATCCTCCAACAGATCTAATATTTTATATTGATGGTGTTATTCAAATATTCCTTTGCCAAGTTATATTATCTGATATAACTATAGCACATTTTTAATCATAGATAATCTTCTCTCACGTGCTTTCAGAAAATCTAAGATTTGCTTTTAGGTGCATGAAAATTAAAGAAAAAAAGTATAGGAACTAGATAACAACAGTAATCTTTTAATGTATTACAAAGCTACAAATTAATGAAATTTGAATCATTTTTATTTTACATACATCTGACTCATTGGATTCTTCTTGGGAAGTAAGAATCAAGATGTGTGAAATTGTAATGTTTCAAAAGTAATAATGAAATGTTTTAAATTTACTCATTTATTAATGAGCCTAGTGACTGATGTTTATGGACTTTATTTTGTAATTCAATTTTCCACTTTTTTTTTGCAAATTGCATCATTTGTCATAAGCCAAGTCATGATGTATTCTTAATGCACTTTTTAAAAAGCAATAAGTAATTTGTTCTCTTGTGAAATTAACTTAAAATAAATAACTACAGTCCATAATCAAAGATGAGGTAAGAGTGTACATTTGGAAATTTTAAAAAGTATAAAAGAGATAACATAAAGATTCCAAATGAGACAACACAGAACTTGGAAATGGCCAGAATGATACAATATTTTGATTTTTCAAAATGATGATTTTTAGTCGCCAATGCCATTTTACAAAGAGGTATCATCATCATTAGGCAGCTATTTTTGCATATGGAAGATTAACTGAGAACATTATGCCTTCTTTTTTCTTCAAAACTTCCCTCTCAAAAGAATGATTTATATGTTGAAAATGGTGGTGATACAAAGAGTGGCAAAGGAAAACACTGTTTGTGCTGCAAATGAAAGTTTGGGTTTTTGATCATATCTTTTATATCTCCCCTGCAAGCTAGACACATATTTTTCATAATTTGTTATACTAAATGAGTTTGCATTTCTATTTTAAGAGACTAAAGTTGACAATATGTTCTCAATAATCATGATAATTCATTATTTTAATCAAGACATTTTTGAATACTAACATCATATAGGCATTTTTCAAAGCACTTGGGATACCGTAAATAAAACCAAGCAGACAAAATATCTGCATTTATGGCATGTACATTCTAGTTATAAGAGATGTACAATAAATGAATTTATAATGTCAGGTGGAGATGAGAGCTAAGGACTGAAATAAAGTAGAATAAAGATGATGGGCAGAGGGCATGCTGGGCAGAGAAGAGGTGGGGAGCTGCTGCAAGACCTGTAAGGTGACAAGTGAAGACTCCACTGATGCCACAAAAATATCCTCATTCATTTTATTCTAGCAATTTAATATCTATAACTCTTTCTAGCTTTAACCATTTTACTTTTGCTAATGAAATAAAGCTCATCTATTTCCCAAATAGCTAGTACTCAACACCATAAATTGAATAAGCTATCTTTTCTGTGTTTATATAAATTGCTACCCTCATCGCATGCTAAATTTCAAAGAACACAGAGACGTGCTTCTGAATTTTTTTGTTTACTTTCACTGCTCTATTTTTGTGCCAAAAGTACACTCTTTCAATAACTCTA
>NW_012150507.1:654958-657678 GCF_000956105.1 Propithecus coquereli
AAGACTGGCCTTGAGAAGGAGATGGTCTCCTGGAAAATTCCAGAAAATGGGCTGTGGCCAAGTGCTTAATATTATCAATCCAGATACTCCTTCAGCCACAAATTTGAGGGAGCAGAACAGGCCATAAGCTAAAGTTCTACCATATCATATAGCTGCAACAGTAGGTATGGACCCCAGCTTCACCTCTTGACTGTATTAGGGGAGGGATAGTGCTCTCCTGATTATGCAATTTAAAGGCCTCCCTCTCCAAGTCCCAGAATTGCCCTCTCCAAGTCTGATATCTGCTTACTAGGTCCTGATGCCCTCCTGAGAGTTATTTTTTCTTCCCAACTTTATTTTGGAACATTTTATGTAAATGGTGTGCCTATATTCACCAGAGAATTGGTATATAGTTTTAAAATTCTTTATTTTGCTTTATCAAGTTTTTATATTAAAGAAAAGTTGGCATGATAATATCAGTTATGGAGCTTACTATAATTTTTGTCAGGGATGAATGGGAATTAGCCTTGGGAATGTGGTAGTCATTTCCCAGAACTCTCTACCTGAAAATCCCAACCAAATTAATACTTACTTGAAACAATTTTCTTTTATTATTTTCAGAAATTTTCTTGAGGCAAAACTGTTCCTTAGTATGCTATGAGATTCCTTAGTAAGACCAGACTCTAGTTTTCAACCTTGATGCCTTATTAATGAGTAACCAGTATAAATTTTATTTCATTCACATTTCCCACCTTAAAATGCTCAGAGCTGTGAAAATGGTTCTGAGCATAGAAAGGTCTAAATCATCATTTTTGTTCTCTGTTAATAAACATTTCTTTCTTTGGTAATTTTGGTGTCTGCCAAATGCCTCTTTTAACCCTTTGTGATTGTTTATCAGTATGTATTTTGGGCTCCAGAATGGAGAACCAAATTCTATCCTAGGGACTGCATTTATATTGGTAAAGAGAAGTAGCTAGAGTAATTGGTTGGTATATTTGCACTGGTGAATTAAGACCCTGAGTACTACTTTTCCCTTCAATAGAGGAGTTTTGCTCTTAATTGCATAAAAACATATTTCATTGTCCCTAAGTGGAAAATCATTGTATAAAAATAATTTCCATTTAATAATTTTCATTCTAACTGAAACATACTTTAAAACTCATAATAACTTAATCCTCACAAAATAGAGTTTTAGTATAATTTAAAAAAGCATTTTCCCTGTATTTTTTCCCACACATCTTCCCACAGATAGTATGGTTTTCGTGAGAGAAGAAATTGTAGATTTAATTTTCTGTGCAAATAAAATGTAGTTTATCAATTTTGAAGCATTTTACACTGCTCTAATAAGACTTCCTGAATCACTGAATCCTATCTCAACATAATTTACTTCAGGAAATGCTAAGTGAATGTTATTAACCACTCAGTGTATTACATCTTACAGTGTCTTCAATTGTTTATATTTTATTTAAAATTATTGGAATAAAATTGCATTATGAGCTCACTCAAGACTTGGAGAAAATAAATGAATTTCTCATAAATACTATGAGTCAAATTTAAATTCATATTAATGCAAATATACTTTGCTGGCCTTGAGTGAAACGCAAGTTCCTCGCCTTGCTATGTTCCTTGGGATTACAACCAAGCCAGCTGTAAGTTTTGGTTATCTATTTAGAAGACAGTGGTTTGGTAATTACTGTTGGATTAATATACTCATCAAGATGAAATAAGAATGTTTATTCTCAATGAGGTAATATTGTTTTGTCTTACTTTAGTTGCCCGTGTTTTCTCAGCATAATGGGAAATGTTTTTACAGACATAATGGGGAATAGGAATTACCTGATTCTAATTCATGCGGAGATGAGAGCAGACAATCGGACATAAGTTAGTAAAGATCAGTGAGTAACACCTAAATCAAAGAAGAGCGAGGTAATGTGCAAGCTGAGGGGTAAGAGAGAGGTGAGGGTGGACCTGGGAGACAGGCCAGTGGATCAGTACAACAACAAGAAAACCTGAAACAAACACCGGGTGCAACTATGACGTCAGAAGAATGATAGAAAAATCCTAGCATAAAAGAGAAAAATAAAATTTTAGGAATTTAGGAGACTGTCAGTGCATACCTAAGATGGGCTATGTTGCTCTCTGCATTAATCTGTGTGTATGACTCATATATTTACAGGGTATGGAATGGGAAAAGACAAAAACAGCTTTTCTACCACTAAGATTCACTGACACTAGTGGTGATGAGGTACACTGACAGATTCCCATTTAATTAACTACCTAACTTTTCGCTTTTCTGCCTGAGGACTTTCTCTAGAGAGCTTACTCACCTTGCACATCGGAAGGCCTAGAAGTGTTAAAAATTGTATACCTCAGGGAATACTGTCAAGTAAAAATGGACCCTAATGGTGGATAAATGCTGTAGCTTACCTGCACCTTGAGGGTATAATTCTAATGTGAATTTTACACAGTTCTTCAAACATTTATCAATGGGACTGAACCCTGGTGCAATGAGTAGACTGCTTATTAATGCCCGCTTTCATGGCTTTCCTCTTGTCCTGGCCTCAATTTCCCATCACCTCACTTGTGCTTCCAAGGGTCACCTCCCAAATAAACACACGTCCTTGAGGAACTGTATGCTTTAGAAGCAGTTAAGCCAGGAACTGGGAAATAAAAGACATAGACTAAAAGTCAGAACTAATACATTTTCTTATTAGTTCCACTACTTAATATAATTATTGCTC
>NW_012150507.1:657728-658665 GCF_000956105.1 Propithecus coquereli
CCCAGCCTCTTAAAAGCTTCCAATTTCTCCTCCTGCTCATTCTCAAGTGACAACACTGC
Organism: Propithecus coquereli; assembly: GCF_000956105.1. Taxonomy (NCBI): domain Eukaryota; kingdom Metazoa; phylum Chordata; class Mammalia; order Primates; family Indriidae; genus Propithecus; species Propithecus coquereli. The sequence goes on from NW_012150507.1 coordinate 657,788, forward strand.
TTCTTATTATACTGATAAAAACAGAAGCAATCAACAAAGAATTTCCACAGGATGCCATGATCAGAACTACCAAGCTACCTGCTTCTGTGTACAACACTGTCTTTACTAAAGTTATTATTGAAAAGTTGTGAATGTACCTATCTAGAACCAGCTTCTCCACTGTTGCACTGGGCCTCAACTCCTCTTATCCACTCAGAGACATCACTCCAGTAATCGTCCACACTTTCTCCTGAATCGTCAATTCTTCCCTTTCTAATATATTTTTCCCATGATGAATTAATATGTTGAAATACCTTCATCTAGAAAGAAAGAAAAAAAGGAAGGAAGGAAGGAAGGAAGGAAGGAAGGAAGGAAGGAAGAAGGGAAGGAAGGAAGGAAGGAGAAAGAATAGAAGAAAAGAATGAAAAGAAGGAAGGAAGCCCCAAGATTTAATGTGTTTCTATTAGTCAGGGTTCTTCAGAGAAACAGAACTAATAGAATACATACATATACATACACAAAAGGAGATTTATCATGGGAATTGGATCACATAATTATGGAGGCCAAGAAGTCCCAGGATATGTTGCCTGCAAGATGGAGAATCAGAAAGGCCAGTGGTATAATTCAATCTGAGTCCAGTGGCTGAGAACCAGGGGAGCCAATGTTGTAACTCCCAGTCTGAGGCTGAAGACCTGAGAATTGAGAGGTTGAGAGTGCAGCTGGTATAAGCCCTGGAGTTTAAAGGCTAGGGAACTAGGAGCTCTGATGTCTGAGGTCAGGAGAATGTGGATGTCCTAGCTCAGGAAGAGAGAGGGCAAATTCCCTCTTCTTTCTGCTTTTTTAGTCTATTTAAAAAGTATGGGTGATGCCTACTCACATGATGGGAGTGATCTTCTTTA
>NW_012150507.1:663617-665710 GCF_000956105.1 Propithecus coquereli
TGGTGGGGCTGCAAACTAGTTCAACTTCTGTGGAAAGCAATATGGAGATACCTCAAAGAGTAAAAGCACAACTACATTTGACCCAGCAATCCCATTACTGGGTATCTACCAAAAGGAACAAAAGACATTCTATAAAAAAGACATCTACACTAGAATGTTTATAGAAGCACAATTCACAATTGCAAAGATGTGGAAACAACTCAAGTGCCCATCGATACATGAGTGGATCAATAAAATGTGGTATATGTACACCATGGAGTGATAGCCACAAAAAACAATGGTGATGTAGCACCTCTTGTATTATCCTGAATAGAGCTGGAGCCCATTCTACTAGGTGAAGTATCCCAAGAATGGAAAAACAAGCACCACATGTACTCACCATCAAATTGGTATTAACTGACTTAACTGGCCAACATTTCTGTGCACATATAGTAGTAACATTCATCGGGTGTCGGGCAGTTGAGGGGGGAGGAGGAGATGAGTATATTCACACCTAATGGGTGTGGCACGCACTGTGGGATGCCATGGGGAATGGACACGCTTGAAGCTCTGACTCGGATGGGGCAAAGGCAATATATGTAACCTAAACATTCGTACCCACGTAATATGCTGAAATAAAAAAAAAAGAGAGAGAGAAAATAAGGGAAAAAAGATGATTATTTTCATATTAAAATTATAAATTAAAGTCAAAAGAAATTTCTGGATTGAGTCAATCTTCCTTTTGGGCAGTGGCAGAAAGTGGAATTTCCTACTTAAACCTTCATCCAGTGCCCCCCTAACAAGTCCATCTTATCATCCAGATCTTGAAGACTGATTACACTCCTCTGTTTGTCCAGTCCCAGACACTATGATGTTCAGGTTTCTTAGAGATGAACGATTTCACAGCATAAACTCAGATGGCTAGACTGACTTATACTTCTCATAATAAAATTTGGAAATAGTAGAAACAGCATCACTATAAAGCTGAGGCTACTGACAATGTAATAAGTTTACTCTCTATTCTGTTCATCACTCTTCTCCCCTCACTTGCTCCCCAAAACACACAGAAATTTTGGCAGAAATAATAAAGCTTAAATTCAAAGCCACTTCCAAAGTTTATAAATCAGCACTTTGTTATTTTCTCTATGACAGGAACCCAGCTTTTTGTATAGATCACGTAATACGGACTTTTGGGAGAGCATGGAGTTGCAAATCAGGACAAGAACTGTAATTCACCATTTTTATAATATGTTAGTTTAACTGGTGGCCTAATTCAGTTCCATGTTAAAAAATGAATTTATTTTCTATTTATACAATAGTATAGTCTTTGAGGGATTCGATTTCACACACATTATGAATGTAATATTCAAATTATTTAAAGAGCTAAAAGCCATGAAAATTAGTGTAAATGACATTTGAAGTTGTATCATCAAAATATAGTTCAAAGTACAATTAAAAAATAGTATCTTGTTTTGCTACAAAAAATAAAGGAAAATAACCAATGCATGAATTTATTAGCACTGAATAACTCATGAAAATTAAAATCATAGCCACTTAGTGGCCGAAGTATAGATAGCACTTTATTTTTAGACTCTTTTAAACTTTAATTGACTGGAATTAAAATTAACAAAATTCTGTGATTAGGTCATAGACATCCCATTTGCATTCCAAGGCCAATTTTTCTTCTTCTCTTCCTGTGGATCTTCAGTTGTGTTCTGCCCATGGTGAAGCACCCTGCAATGCAGAAGATGAGGATTTAACTGATTAAACCCTGTCAAAGATTGAGAGTCTCTGTATGTTCCAGTTATGTCAACATCCACTGGATCTACCAGCTAAAAATAGCACTAAGTCTCTTCTTGTCACTTTGGTTTTCCAATATTAACACAAACAGATTTTAAGAACCAATCATTTGTGTGACTGACTTACCATTGATTATATATATATATACCTTTTCTGTATCCTGCCTCTGCCATCTCCTTCTCACTGTTATCATTCCCTTGATTATCTTTATCTCTTTACGTGTTTGCTGTAGGTTTTGACATATAAATAGGTCTTGGGATCGACCAACTTCTTTTCTTTTAGTTCTTGAAGTGCTTAAGTCTTTATGATGGATA
>NW_012150507.1:666250-670014 GCF_000956105.1 Propithecus coquereli
CAAGATAAAAAGAAAATAGTAATGTATTTAAATTTGGGCTATCCCAACAAATAAAGAGAAAAACATATCTGGCATAGTGCAGCAGTGAAATCCCCAATGTCATCATTATAACTTCTCCCATAATTCTCATTGGCACTAAAGGTTTTAACTACATACTGCCACAACTAATTCCCAACAGCAGACGTTGGAAGGATGAATGGGTAAAAGAGCATGATATGCTCTTTTGGGGTGGGGGTGGGGACAGGGTTTAAAAGAACTTGATGGGTTCTCCAGCTTTCTAGCAGCCGAAAGTGCTAATCTGTTGAATGCTTGAGGACTAGGAGTAAAGGCTCACAGTCAGTCAATGCTCACGTGCTACACACAGGGTGAAATTTGTTCAAGGATTCCCACAAACACCTTCACATTCCAGGGGCATGCGGCCTCAGTAGATAAAAAATTAAAACCAAATATAAATGTATATGGAAATCACTCTACTTACTAATATGTATTAACACAAACCTGAGGATCCCCCTTGGAATGTGAAAATATTATAGGAATCCCTGAGCAAGCTTCACCTTGTGGTTAGCAAGTTAATATGTATGAACACAAACTTAATCAAAAACTACTTTTTTAAAGCATGGACTTAAAAAAATCTGGTTATCTAGCCAATGAGATTCAAGAGGATGTGACACCTATTAAACCATAATATTGCATCCATAACAAGAGCAGGCTGAATACCAAGAAGCACAGCAGCTATACCATTTTGCATTCTGACCCAGCAATGATTGAGAGTTCCTTTTGACGCACATCCTTGCTGGTATTTAGTAATGTTAGTGGTTTGGATATGGACATTTTAATAGGTGTATAGTGATATCTTATTGTTGTTTGAATTTGCAATTCTCTAATGATCTGATGTTGAACATCTTTTTATATGCATATTTCCATCTGTATATTTTCTTTGGTGAGATATCTGTTTAGATCATTTGCTTATTTTTAATTGGCTTGCTTGTGTATTTTGTTGTTGAATTTTATATGTTCTTTATATATTTTGATTACCAGTCTTTCATCAGATATGTGTTTTGTAAATATTTTCTCCCACTCTGTGTCATGTCGTTTCACTTTCATTCACAGAGCAGAAGTTTTTGATGGAGCCAAATAAATTGAATTTATGTCCACACAAAAACTTATTAATACATACAAATGTTTATAGCAGCTTTATGCATGATTGACAAAAGTTGGAAGCAGCCAATATATTTTTTAATAGGTGAATAGATAAACAAACTGTGGTACTCCATACAAAGGAATATTATTTAGGAATAAAAAAGAAATAAGCTATCAAGCCACAAAAAGATATGGAGGAACATTGAATGCATATTGCTGGGTGACAAAAGCCAACATTAAAGGGTACATACTGTATGTCCAACTATATGGCACTCTGGAGAGGACAAAACTATTGATAAATTTAAAAGATTGGTAGTTTCTAGGGTCTTGGAGTCAGGAAGAAGGGAAGAAATGGGGGACAAAGGTGGAACACAGGGAAATTTTAGGGCAGTAAAACTATTCTTGGGCCTGTGGTTATAGAATCAGTGCTCATACAAATCTGACAGAGAGGAAAAGAAATATGAATAATTTTGTGAGCATTTTAAGGGAAGAAATACTGCATAAAGGAGGCTGGATAATATATGCAGAAACACTTCATTTCCAGCCTTTCAAATAATCCATTTTACTTTATTAGACAGGTTTTTGGCTTCCTGATATCTCTGTATCTGTGCTCTCTCTCACTCACTCTATCTCTCTCTTTCTCCCATCCTCTTGCCCCTCTCTCTCTCCTCCTCTTGTCACTTTACCATTTTCCACCTTCAGCCCTTTTTTCTGTATTTCTCTTCTTCCCAGACATCTGGAGTATGAAAGTTATATAATGAAGGGCGTGTAAACAATAATTATAAAATCATAATTCTTGATGTAATTTTTAGTTTATTAAATAAACAGTAATCTGAAGCATTTTGACAGATAATACATATTGAATTCTCTCTTCAAACCTATAAAATAGGATGTAAGAGGATAATGCATGTCCCATACTGTCCTTACTTTGCTTTTCTCTAGCTTGGAGCTTCTGAGTCTATGACTGCCAAGGCACAAAACAATCATGTTGGGGAAAGTTAGTATATTTGCTTTCTATTGGTCCCCATCAAATTATGACAAGATTAGGGGCCTTAAAGAACTTACATTTATTAGCTTACATTTGTGTAGGCGAGGGGATCAGGCACAGTGCGGCTGATTTCTCTGCTCAAGATATCACAGGCTGAAAATAGTACCAACCAGGCTGCATTATTATCTGGAGGTCCAGAGAAAGGATTTGCAGGCATACTCATTCAGGTTGTTGGCAGAATTTGTCACCTTGCAGTTGTAGAACTGGGATCCCTGTTGTTTTTCCAACTGTGGACCTGGGAGAGCTCTAGACTTATAGATTCTGTTCTCAGGTCTTTGCCAGTTGGCCCTTTCCATCTCAGCAGCAGACAATATCCTTTGTATCAAATCCATCTCATGCATTGAATCTCCCAACATTCCTGTCTGAGACCACAGAAAGAAAAACTCTCTTCTTGCAAAAGGCTCGTGTGATTAGGTCAGGCATATCCAGATAACCTCAATATCTTGAGGTTAGCAGGATGTAACCTAATCACAGGAGTAAAATCCATCACATTTACAGCCCTGAGGATCAAGCAGGAATGTGTACACCAGGGGTGGGAAATCTTGAGGGCCATCTTAGAATTCTGCCTATCACAAACACTTAGAGGGAAAATAACAGTTTATAAAAATTATCAACAAATAAAATCTAAAACCCTATCTTGTTTTCAAAAATATATCTTCCAAAACAAGTCACCTTTTAAAATGCGAAGTGGTTTTTATAGTAGAAGTAGTCTATCATTTTTGTGATAATTTTTCATCAGTTTTTCATTTCATAAACTGGTATGTACAGACAATTTTTTAAGAAATAATTAGAAGAAATTCAATTAAATTAAGCCTAAGATCCAAGTCCATAACATCTGAGTTTAATGCTTCATTTTTGCCAAATTTATCCATAGCTCAACTTTTGGTATTCTCTGCCATGAAAACAAAGCTACATATTGTTAACACAGACCCCCATTTAAAAAGGGGGGGGTTGTGTTTGAATGAGCGTAGTACAGAATGGCATTTTACTTAGGGAAATGTACATAAATGTCAATTCTAAAATGATCCAAATTGTCCACATACATTACATTAACATCAATAGCTAAAAAGATAATACTTCTTTCACCCTGTTTTTTTTTTTTTTTCTTATGAACATTATGTAAGATACTTTAACAGGCTCACTTCTTGCCTTCAAACTATTACTCTCACACTTCCCACTCCCAACTCTGAGTCATATTTTTGTACTAATCTTTTTAACTGTGAAGTAATTTATTTGAGCTGACATTCAGGTACTTTATATAAAGTCATGTATATAGTTTTAAATTAAAGAAAAGAATCTATTGAAGATAGTACTCTCATTCTAGACTTTGAAACTTTACATAACTGGCAACACTGGATTTTCCTTTTATATGCACAGTTGACCCTTGAACAAGTAAGGAATCAGGGGTGCTGACACCCCGTGCACAATCAAAAATCCACATATAACTTTTAACTTCCCCAAAACTTAACTACTAATAGCCTATTGTTGACCAGAAGCCTTACTGAAAACAAACAGCCAATTAACATATATTGTGTATTTTATTTGTATTATATACTTTACTCTCACAATAAAGTAA
>NW_012150507.1:670705-672454 GCF_000956105.1 Propithecus coquereli
TATGCTAATATCTATATCTATTTTAGGCATTCATGACAAGCCTAACTTTTTAATTTTTTTCTGATATTTCTAGAGTTTGCAGTTTGTCTGCAAGTATTTTCAAATTGTCACAAATCTCCAAAAATTTTTCCAAAATATGTGTTGAAAAAAATACACTAAGTGGACCCAGGCAGTTCAAACCCATGTTGTTCAAGAGTCAATTGTATTCTCAGCTCTAATAATATATTCCCTTTGACAATTTATACCCGTTGGATTCTAAAATAACCCTGGAATTTTATATTTTTGGTGGCTATTAAGAAACTGCAATTCTAATTCTTGACTTGGTGAAGAGTCCTAGTTCCCATTGGAATGGTCCAGAGCTTTTCTCTCTCTTTCTCATTCAATAAAGCAAGTGAAATCAATCCAGGGTAAGTGACATCCCAAGGTGTCTCCCTCGAGTTGGATTAGGAATATGTCCACTGATACCTTGCTTCCAAAGTCACCAGCAATGGTCAACTGTGATCATGCTGTACAGTAGCAAACATGCTCCAATTTGGAAAGGTTTCTTGAGGAGTACATAAAATTGTTTCTTAATATCTGGTCCTACTTTATACAACTCTGAAATGTGAAAAGATAAACAAATTCTTTCTTTGTGAAGATAGATTAAATCATTAGAATTTTTTGTTTGGAAGCAAAAGAGCGTTAGGCTGCAGATGTTCCTTAGCTGGGTGTAAGCAGAGTGAGGTGAAAAGATTGGTATTTTCATCATGATAGCAGTTGCAGAGCACTGTGGGGCATGTTTCTATTTACATAAATATTAGTTTAGTTATTCGAGAAGTTTTGACACTGGTAACCCAAGAGTGAGTGAGAAATCCAAGAAACTAATGACTATAAAGTAGGAAGAGTCTTTAAAGTATCACTTAACAGGGAAGACAAATAAAAGTTCCTAGAGCTTGTGAAACTTAAAAAATTTATTGATACTGAGAACACCCCTTTTCTTTGTAAAGAAAAACACAGTTTAAAGCAGAATATTCAAGCTTTTCTATATTGAGAAATGAAGGAATATCATGCTAAGTGTTGTTCCACAGGAGAAGATATGGCAAATAAGGATAATATTTGACCTACAAAATGCCTAGCAATACTGATGTTTTGAAAATAGTGCTTTTGAATTAGAAAAGGAGTAATAAATATGTACTGGTGGTCTTGTTAGAGCACCAAGCAGCAAGTTAACTTTTGCTGCTTTTCACTGTGTAAGCCCAGTAACTTTTTAAATTTTTACCTCAGTTTCCTCATTTTAACTACCATAAAATTTATTCTAGAAGAAAATCTCTCATCATTATCAGCATCAGTATTTTAAAAACATCTGTGCATGCCTCTCTTGGTGCACTATACCAGGCACCGTACAACACCTGTTCTGAAAATCACAGGCATGCCCTCTAGGTGCTCACAATCGCATTAGAAAGCTATGCTTACAGGAATGGATATTTTAAAAAGGAAACTACTAAACCAAAATTAAATAAACCAAATATCATTTCATATTTTAAGGAATAAATGCATTTGGTGTTGTAGAATATAAAGAGTATATCAAAAGCAGCGCCTAGAATGAAAAGCCAAGAAGTCAGTGGTAAACACAGGTAATCCCTACTCTGCTGAAGCTTTTGATCTAATGGCTTGTGAAAATGAAATACCTCAGATTTGCTCTAAGGACAGCTGCACAGGGGAGTGGAAGCTCTCTGACGGATGAAAGGCATGCATGAACCCTGTAAAATG
>NW_012150507.1:673156-677374 GCF_000956105.1 Propithecus coquereli
TAGTTTAAGGACTCCAAAAAGAGATACCATAAAGCTTAGTTTATGTAAAGCTCATTCTGTGACTCAATCTGTGTCTGCCTTCTTTCTTGGAGAAGTAGCACACAGAGAAACTTCCTTAGTATTGATCACCACGGCAACTTCACAGGTCAAGAAACGGGCAGGTAAAAACAGAAGCATATTTGGCTGGAGGGCCTGTGTAAAGAATGTATCTGCCTCTTGAGTGATCAAGAAATATCACAAACAGAGAAAAATGATAGTCAAGAATTCACACAGGCTGATCATAGGTCACGCTGACCTAAAGAGAGTCCTGAGAAGAAGTGCATTTTTTTTCCTCTATGTCTTAAACAGCTTATCCTTATGTCACTGTGACCCAACAGTTTCCCTGGATATACCCAGTGTCCACGTGAGGAGGGCTGAAAGGACAAGTGAATCTGCATTTGTGATCTTTGTCACAAAAAAATGCGACCTAAATTTAAAAGGCAAGTGCACGTTTTTAAAACGTGCTGTAACACAGAGAACCCTATCTTCCTAACCAAATGATCTTTATAGTCACTGCCAGCTCTAATGAATAATGCCTTTTCTATCAAGTGGTTAAAATATCTTATTTTATCCCTCTGTCCTCAGTTCTGAACTCTTCCACTTTCCCTGAATAGGAATCTATTTGTTTCTCTCCATCCTACTGATGTTCTTTGCTTTAGTTCAGTCCTCATCATCTTTATTACACTAGTTTTTTAAAAATACTGGTTTCTCTCACTCCATGCTCACCCCAGTCCTATACACCAGTGTTACCAGTCTCTTCCATCAGCGTCACTTTCTATTACACACAATTATGATTGTGTCTACTCATAATTAATTTATTCCAAAGACTCTGCTTTGCCAATTGGATAAAGTCAGTATTTCTTAGCAAAATATACAAAGCCATTCCACATAACAATCCTGTATTCCTTCTCCAAAGTCATCTTTACGCACCTCTCCACTATCACAATCTCAAACTGGAACTTTATTTATATGTGAACTTTATTTACATTTACATGTCAGATGTTCCCAACACACCTGGACCTTTGTTACCTGTATTGTTGACTGTGTATTGTTGCTTGGCATTGCCTCCCTTTGAAGCCCTCCCTGCCTGCCCTATATGGAATTAGCTGCACATTCTTTTTCTGCATTCATAGTAGTAATATTTTTCACATAGAAATATTGTTTTGTAGTAATTTAACTGCTTTAATAGTTGTCTATTTGTTTCTCTTTCAAATCTTTATCAGATAGTGGTCTCCATAAAAACCGGGCTATCTTAATCATCTTTGAATTCTTTTTCTCCAAAATAGTGGTGATCAAATGCCATTGAATTGAATTAAAGTAAGTTTCAAAAGTGTCTAATTTAATTAATTTCTCAAATACTTTACCTGTATCAAAGTTTTCACTCATCTTTTATGCAAGAATTTTATATTATTTTAAAGCCAGGCTCCAGTCAAATGCCAATCTGGTGAAAACTTTATTAAGAGCCCTTGTTACCTCACAATTTTTGTACAAGTGAGTTTTATGACAGCCTCAGGAAAGCTGATCTTACCCAATAACATACTCTGCAACTCAGGAAGGAAAGTTTGGTCTCACTTATAGTAAAAAATATCAAAAAGATTGTAAATTTCAAATGGAGGAAGGGTCTGCCTCTAGATTTTCAATATAGGTCAGGGCTTTGCCACTCAAAGTGTATACACAAATCAGCAAAATCAGTGTCATCTAGGAGTTTATTAGAAGTATAGAATCTCAGTCCCCACCTCAGATTTTCCAAATCAGAATCTTAATTTTTACAAGATTCACAAGTAAGTTAGATGCATATTAAAGTTTGAGAAGTACTGCGCTGAGAGAAACCAAAAGGTATCTGCTTCACTATATCCCTGTGCTCCTTGGAGATAATGCAAATTGAACAAAAATCCTTAAATGTCCCCAAAATGACCATGCCTCCTAAAGGTCCCATTACCCAGGACTGAACTATCATGGTTGCCCAAACCAAGAGCAATCAATATGTACAAACATTCCCTTAGAGCCATCCACTTCTGCTAAAGATGGGCATTTGTGAGAGGAGGGAGAGGCAAGGGCACCCTTGCCCAAGGAAAGAAGGGAAAGTGCACAGCTTTTGCTAGGACACAGTGTGAGGCAACTTCAGGGGACTCATCATTCACATAATGGTTCTTGGAGTAGTTCCCAAGGGTTATAATCTATACATAATAGATGATCATCCCTGGAGTAGCATGACAGCACATCTCTTGTTGGTGCCAAAGAGATCTGCCTTTAATGCCCCTGACTCTTCAGCACATGACTTATAATTGTTCTCCTTCAGTTTTCTCACTTGCAAAGGTAAATTAATACAGGCTTAGCTAATTTATTGGGCCAAACAATGAGAGTCAACAAATGTCATTGAATACTCACAATATGCCAGGCCTTGGGATACGTAAAGCTGAATTGCTACACCAAGAATTTTATGGTCAGCATGAAATGAAATAACTTGTCTAAATTTCAAGGTTTGTTTTGTCAACTGTTGTTCACACATAAAATTTTACATTAAAAAAAAGGTTTTCATGTTCAAAGAAATTTGGAAATCACTGTTCACAGAACGTTTGTGTGGCAGGTGTGGGTGTGTATAAACATTTATTAATATCCTAAAGTAATATTCTGAGAGGCATCCTTCAGGATATGCTTGCTTAGCTCATGCCTTGTAGGCTAGTCCTATTCCTTTTTCCCTTTCAGCAGATAACTTATTTTCTTCATTTTATGTACTTCATTTAGCTCAGATATTGGAACTTATATTCGAACATGTCTTTCCCATCCTTGACCCAGAAACCAAACATGGCTAAGAAATCACTGAAAAAGATAGCCTCAGGAAAGTTTGAAGTTTCACATATTTACTTGCCCAAGATCACCAAGGCTCTGTGTCCTTATAAACTTGACTATCTGGTCTCTAATTTTCTGGCTCCATAGTCCGTTTCTCAAAGTCAGTCTGAATTCTCTTGTTTTGACATCCATTTTATCTTACCAATTTCTGCTGCCTTAGTTCGCAAATCTGGATGATTCCTTCATTTTATAGTAACTGTGGCTCTGGGAAACAGATCACCTTTCCTCCGCCCTAGCAAAAATGTCACTGATAAGTGTAGTCTCCTACTCAACACCCTTCTTATGGGAAAAGGGAAATAGTAATATAATATAATCATTAATATTTAAAATGTACATTTGATATTTTTACATAATTAAAATAGCTCTGCACAAGGTTAAGGTGTAAAAACTTCTCGTATTACATACACCATTTCAGCCTTCATGGAACTGAACAAGCCTAAAGATAGAATTTTGAGCTGTAGATAGTCAAACATCACAGAGGCTTATTTAAAAATAATGGAATATTTTTCCACTTCCTTCTTTATTAAAAAATGTTTTCTTTGTTTAGAGGGCTAACAAAATGTTTTTAACCCTAGGTCCTGCTTTTTATGCATTACAAATTCAAGATACAACAAAATAGGCTTATTTTAAAGGTTGTGTTCAATACTGGCAAGTAATGTTTTCATTGACAGTCTTTAAATAAATGAATATAAGGAAAAAATAAGATTTTAGTCAGTTTTACAGTAAAATTCTACATAGACTGGATATCTTTCCACTGGATTAAAGTAGAAGGACACAAATCTATTTCAATTAATAATTAAATGGGTGGATAATAGCAAAGCATTTGTGCACAGATTAGGACACAGCTGTTGCAGTTTTTAAAATTGCTTCTGATAAACCTCTAAAAGACAAAGGCAACTGAGGATGGGAAAGGGGATGAACTCATATTCTCACTTTTCATAGGGACAGCTACTCAAAAGTGAGTAGCACGCCTCAGATTGTATCATGACCAAAGCATTAGAAAGCAAATGACATTATCAATTCTTCCCCTTCTACCACCACCGCCTTTTTTTTCCGAAAGTTTTTCTACCACAATCTCAGGAAGAAAGCTTGGATTTGCATTAAGAGTTGACTATAACCAGGAGGCAATAAAATGACCTGGCTAAAAATAAACGATATTATTTTGGTCAGTGACATCATTGGTATGACATGTTCTGTATACATTTACTACAAACTAAATTTTAAAAAACCCAATTTTTCACTTCTTTCCCTGAAGCGATAGAATGTATAATTTTAAAGCTCAATTTCTCGATTTAAGATATTATATTTCATAGCCCACAAGATTTACAG
>NW_012150507.1:679774-685999 GCF_000956105.1 Propithecus coquereli
TTTTTCCATTCTTGTGATACTTCACTTAGTAGAAAGGGCTCCAGCTCCATCCAGGATAATACAAGACTTGCTAGTTCACCATTGTTTTTTGTGGTTGAGTAGTACTCCATGGTATACATATATCACATTTTATTAAAATTAATCCACTCATGTATTGATGGGCACTTGGGTGGTTTCCACATCTTTGCAATTGTGAATTGTGCTGTTATAAACATTCTAGTGCAGTTGTCTTTTTTATAGAATGTCTTTTTTTTCTTGTTGATTTTCCTGAGTTCCGTATAGATTCTAGTTATTAGCCCTTTATCAGATGTATAGCATGCAAATATTTTCTCCCATTCTGTAGGTTGTCTATGTGCTCTAGTGATAGTTTCTTTGGCTGTGCAGAAGCTTTTTAATTTGATCAAGTCCCATTTATTTATTTTTGTTGTTGCTATGATTGCTTTTGGGGTCTTCTTCATAAATTTTTTGCCTAGGCCGCTGTCTATAGGAGTTTTTCCAACATTTTCTTCTTGGATTCTTATGGTTTCATACCTTTAGGTTTAAGTCTGTTATCCACTGTGAGTTAATTTTTGTGAGAGGTGAAAGGTGCAGATCCTGTTTCAGTCTTCTGCATGTGGCTATCCAATTTTCCCCGCACCATTTAGTGAATAGGGATATTTTCCATAGTATATGTTTTTGTCTGCTTTGTCAAAGATCAGATGGCTACATGAGGATGGTTTTATGTCTGAGTTCTCAGTCCTGTTCCATGGTCTATGTCTCTATTCTTGTGCAATACCATGCTGTTTTGGTTATTATAGTCTTGTAGTATAGCTTGAAGTCTGGTAAATTGATGCCTCCACATTTGTTCTTTTTGCTTAAGGTTGCTTTGGCTGTTCAGGGTCTTCTCTGGTTCTATACAAAGCATAGAATTATTTTTTCTAGATCTATGAAAAATGATGTTGGTATTTTAATAGGGATTTATTTTTTATAGACAAATTTCTTCAGCTCCTGCAATCAAACATGACTTAATTAACTCATGATTGGTAAACGACTTTCCTCAATTGATTAACAAAGGAGATATTTGAAAAGTTAAGTTGGGGCCTCATTTTCATTTGTTCTTTCTTGGGAAAAAAATCTGATAAAATATTCCATTTTAGATTCCTTCATTTCTTGACCAGTGTTCTCCTATCATTGGGAATATTAAGACGGTTGCTTAGTCTGGTCATGTTCTTTTAGCCTGGTTATAGTGTTATTGCTTAAAAACACAATGATTTGTCATCTAATTTAATAGCAAACTAATCCATACTCCACTTTGCCTCTAAAGAATAACATTCAAAATTGACTTTCTCTTCTTTTCTTGTTTTTACATAATGGATGTGCACCATAAATAAACAAAAAAACAAATAACTAAATAGATAAAACAAAACATGAACTATGGCAATACACATGGCACTCGAAATACCATCGAGTATAACTGTGATTGCGTAGGGTGCTCAGCAGCAGTGCAAAGTAATGAGAGCACATGCGGTCTCTGATCCAATCACTCAATTCTGACATGATAGTACAAAGGCAGCCATAGACAATATGTAAATGAATGAGTGTTGATTATTTCTGGACACTGAAATTTGAATTTCACTTAATTTTCATATGTCAAGAAATGTTATTGTTGTTATTGCTGCTGTTATTCAATCACTTAAAAATGTAAAAAACATTCTTAGCTCGTGGACCATAAACAAACAGATAAGGGCTACACTTGGCTCACAGGCCATAGTTTGCTGACCTCTGACCTCTATCATTGTCCTTAATACAGGTCCATGTAAAGCTGGCAATCAAGAAACGTTAGTTAACTGAAAATGTCACATTGATGCATTTATTTCATTTATGTTAATAAATTAACAAATATTAAAGTTTCTGGAAATATAAGTATATCCTCTAATTTGTGTATTAGTGAAGAAGTGTACTCTCTACTATTAGTGAGGAAATAGAAATATGCATTCAAGTGTATATTAATAAAAAGAAGTAAGCTACCTACTGTGCACTAGTGAAATCAACTAAGACTAAGGTAATTTGAGCTAATCTACATCCACATCCACCTATTTAGAAAAGTGTATACTGATATATGCTGGGACATTTAAAAATGTATAATATCAAAGTTTTCATTGATTCTATATGTAAACTTTCAAAAGTATGCTTATGATTTTGCCTCTGTAGGACCTCATGGAATAACAACTGCAAAAATTTAAATTCAGATAAGTTTTACTTATTTGACTATTTTTCTTATTTTAGATTTGCATCCTTGAAAGCAGCACAAGGTAAATAATTTATTTCTGTACATTGGGACACTGAGTTCTGTTGTAACAACTGGGAGTTTCATTCTGCCCTAAAAACCAGTTGGGAACATATAGGCAGGCAGCTTGGAACATTTTCTATTTTTGTATCTGTTGAAAATAAGTTCTGATTCAATAAATTAGCCCCACAGAAGTGAACATGAGGGGGTTACTTATAACATATTTCCAGATTGTAATTTTTTACCATCTACCTACAATGAGCCAGAACTTGAAATATTCTGAAAATATTTAGAAAAAAAAGCAGAGCATATGTTTAATTCACTTTATATTTATGTAAAGACATATTTATTAATTTAGTACACATTTAAACTCCTTTTTGTGCTTCTATCTGGTCACCAAACCATTTTGTTAATAAATATTATTTAAAATATTACAGGCTAAATTAAATGTGCATGTCCCAAAAGACCACTAGAAAACCTGATGCTCAAGCAGAGCTCACCTTATGAAATCTACTGTAGTAAGGGAGAACACCAAGGTGACAGTCTTACTGACATTTCAAAAGGTGGGACTCAGGGAAACATATTTACAGAGTTTTAGGGCCTAGACTGAGTTTTTAAGGCAGGTCTTGAGAGACAGGGAACTGGTTTGGCTGGGCAGGGTTTATGAGACAGTAACTTTGGAATTATGGGCTACAGTGAAGCAAGGATCTC
Organism: Propithecus coquereli; assembly: GCF_000956105.1. Classification (NCBI taxonomy): domain Eukaryota; kingdom Metazoa; phylum Chordata; class Mammalia; order Primates; family Indriidae; genus Propithecus; species Propithecus coquereli. The sequence continues at coordinate 682,752 of NW_012150507.1, forward strand.
AATGCAAATCTTCATGAGAAAAATGTTAGACTTGATAAATAGGCTAATATTTAAGTTAGTATTCTAGTTTTCTATCGCTGCATAACAAATCACCACAAACTGAGTGGCTTAAAACAACTTTTATTATCTCTTAGTATTCTTGGGTCAGAGCACAGTTTAGCTGGGTTCTCTGTTCAGGTTCTCAGAAGTCTGCAATGTAGATGTCAAACTACCTTTCTTTTTTAAATGTGGCATCCTATTCCAAGCACACAGGGTTGTTGGCAGAATTCAGTTCTTTGTGGTTGTAGGACTGCATTCCTGCTTTCTTGCTGCCTGTTAGCTGAGTCTACTCTTAGCTCCTAGAGGCTCCCACAATGGCAGCTACTTCTTCAAAGACAGTGGGAGAATTTCTCTGACCTCAGGGAGGGTCTTAGTCCTTCTTTTAAAGTACTCACCTGATTAGAACAGGTCTGCCCATAATAATCTCCCTTTTGATTATGTCAAAGTCAACTGATTTAAGATCTACATTATATCTGTGAAATAGCTTCACTTTTTGCCATATAATGTAACGTAATCACAGGAGTGATACACTATCACCTTTGCCATTTTATAGGTACCACCCACACTCAAGGAGAGGGCATTGTGCAAGGACTTGTGTCATTGCAGCTCATCTTAGAATTATGCCAACCAAAATTAGTTAGTTATTCTTATCTTCTAGAAGAAAATTTTTTTGGAGAAAGTAGCTCAATTTATTTTTGCCTAGTCTTTGGCTATTTAGCACAGGAAGAGAAAAGTACGCTTCATCTAGAATTGGTTAGCATAGGCCCAAGAATGTATGTTTCTTTCAGTTCTCAAGGGGCAGAGGTTTAACATTTCCTACTTTTTCAGTTAAATTCTCTCAGAGCATCTATCAGGGGCTCAGGTTTTCCTGAATTTCTATTATACAAAAGGCAAAATAATACAGCTATGACAAATATCTAGCATCTTATATTGTTTTGAATCATAGAATCCTAATTTATATCTAACCACTTCCTTTCTACCTCACGTTGCAAAAAATTTTTGGTAAGGAGAAAATCTTACTTTATCTTAAAAACCACTTCAACATCAAGTAGTGAATTGTTAGTATAATATATACTTGCTTGCTTCTGGGTTAATTTTTATCTCCCAAAATGAACTGGAAGGTCAAAATTAATCAATCATGAGTCTTTTTCAGCATACTCTCTCTGTTTCTCTGTCTCTCTCTCTCTCTGTCATTCATTGGATGCAACTCACTATCCAATCACCCTTACATCTTTCCACCATTTGCCTCACATTTCTTGTTCTTCTTGCACTTTAACCTTCCTAGATAAATTCAATAGTTCATTGTTATAATCAACTCCATGTCCCTCTATTCCTTCAAAACCCCATTAGCATTATCCAAATGACAATCTACTCCATACCTCTCTCTTTACAGTTGAATATAACTGGAGAAAACACACAACCATGCTTACGCATCTCATCTTAAATTCATTACCACTAAATTCAAGGGAGCCCTTTCCTTGTTCATTTTCTTCTGCCACTCTTTTGAACAGATATTTTAAAACATTCTTAAATCTTCTCCACAACCTCTCTTCACTTGCAGGTAGCCTTCCTTTCTACTTCACTGAAAAAAAGCAACAAAAACATTCCCATGTTTCTTCTACCGTATCTATAAAACCAGCTTCCTCAGTTCTAATGAACTCTGCCAACCTCTGTTAACATGTACAAACTCTCTGTGCATCTATCCAAGGCCCAAACTGTCCCACCTAACTAACTCAAAAACATCGCTATAGCAATGTTTCCTATTTTATATTGGAGTATTTATTTTCCTCTTCCTATTGGACCATTCCTGTCACCACACAAACATACTATTGTTTCTTCTCTCTTTAAAAATATTTTTTTCCTTGATTTCTCATGCCTCCCCAGCTACTGACCTATTTTTCTGCACTACTTTACAGCAAACTTGAAGATTTTCATACACTCACTGTCCCAAAATTCTCTCTTCCAATTCTCTCTCCTACACACTGCCATTAGGTTTTACTTCCTGCCACTCTACCAAAAGAGTCACTAAATGATCATCTGCCAGCTTCACTCTGCTATATTCAGCTTTGCAGGTTCAGCTTTGTAAGTTGGTGCCGGGACTCTGCAAATGACATTTCTGCTTTGCCAGCTGACTCTCGCTTAGGATCTGCAATATGGCTCACTAGAGACACTGTGAGGCTGGAGGAAGAAGAAATCACTTGCTTTTCCTGGTTGCTATTATGGGTTTCCTGTTTGCTTCCTTTCCTTTCACACATCACTCAAGCGATTATTCTTCACTTTGGCAGATGCATCCAGTTTGCAGTGTTTTCAGTACTTGTAAAATCGGCCTCATGTTGCCCCCACCCAGAAGCATCAGCACTTGCCAGCTGGATTCCCCTTCGCAGAGGCAGGGCCAACACTACGGTGAGGCAAGTAAGCGAAGCACCTGGGACACAAATTTTAAGGAGGCACTCTCTGTCAAGGTTGTGCCCTTGCCAATTGGGTACTTGACGTTATCAGGAACATGACTTTGGTATGGTAAACTTGCCAGGGCTGAACATTCAATATTCTCTATGGGTTGGCTACTCAAAATTAAGTCCTAGGCATGATTCTCAGCTTTTCTGCCTTCCAGCTGCAGGACATCAGAGCAGCCTTATGTGCTGCTGAAGAAGCCCTTTCACTTTCACACTTTGCCTCAGCCTGTTGTTGACAGTGCATGAATGGCAGTCAGCAAAAGCCATCTGATTTCCTTGTCTTTATTATTACTGCATACTCTGAATGTCTCAAAAACCTGAGATATTGTGACAACCACTGCATTTTTGTTTTTGACATTCCGTCCCCGTCAATGTTGTTATTGCACCTTGATAGCAAGCACAGCAGAGGTATCACTTTTCTACCTACCACTAATAACCAGGCTCCTGCAGTTAGCTGGCTGGCTAGTGGCCCAACTTCAAAATTCATTTTAAGGTCAGATTTCTTAGACCACACCTGGCACCAACTGTGTAAGATCAAATTTCCCAGGCAACACTTTGAGACAGAAATGTGCATGTAGGACAGAAATTCGAGGCACACTCTTGGGAATCAACACCTTTGAGAGAATAAAGTGCGATTAGCCAGAGGGAAGAATGGACGTTCCATGCAGCCACAACTGAGGCGTCAGTTGATCCCACGGGGAGCACTGAAACTGGAATAGTTGCTCTTTGACAAATATCAGCTGATTACTCGTCCCA
>NW_012150507.1:686989-690243 GCF_000956105.1 Propithecus coquereli
GTGCATTCACAAGTCCTTATTTAAAGGACAATATGCAAATTAGAGAAAAGGCAAGCCTTAGGAATTACTTTGATATGATTTAACTGCATCATTTGCACATTAAATCAGATTTTCGTGAAACAAGGGAATATATTGTCAATGTCCACCTGCTTTAAAAGCTTTGCACATTTTGTGGGGGAGTTAAAACATTATGTTTTCAGAAGAGATTTACAGAAAAGAGCTGAGAAGTATAAGTAAGCATTTTTTGGTATACGCTTACAAGTAGTATGTAATAATTAATGGAGAAGTAAGAGAAAACTCAAAATGTTTTTTTCAGATATTTTTGCTTCATTCATTCATTTACTCATTCAACATTTCTTGAGTACTAATATGATTTGGATGCAGTTTGTCCCCACCAAAACTCGTGTTGAAATTTGATCCTTAATGTGCTAGTGTTGGGAGACGGAGCCAACTGGGATGTATTTGAGTCATGGGGATGGGTCCCTCATAAATAGATTAATGTCATCTCCTGGAGTGAGTTCTCATTCCCAAGGGATTGGATTATTTACCTTGAGAACAGGTTGCGTTTAGTCTCTGTGCACACACCACTTCTTCATCTTTCTGCCATGAGTTCCAGCAGCACAAGACCTTGACCAGGCACAGCTGCCCAATCACAAACTTTCCAACCACCAAAATTGTGAGCCAAATAAACCTCTTTTCTTTATAAATTACCTAGCCTTAGGTATTCCGTTATGGCAATACTAAACAGAGTAAGACAAATACTTTTCTTCTGTCAGGTGCTGTTCTAGGCATGATGGTACAGAGAAAACAAAAACAGACGGGCATCCCAATCTCACAGAAATGAGCGATTCAGGAGCTATTACTACAATTTCCCTTCAGTTACATATGGAGGGTTTAACATTTGTAAACGGAGAAACTTAAGCAGACTAAGCTATTACTAAGGGTTCTAAAATTTAAATAAACCATGGAGTGGAAAAATTCCTGATAATTTCTACAGATATAGATTCAGCTCACCCTCTTATTCATGCCACTCCTCCAAATCTAGTTAATTCCTCTAGTTTTCTCAACAACTAACCGTTTAGATCAAGACCCTTTGTAAACTACTTTCCTATCATTCCATTCTAATCTTGCAGAGCCTTATTAAAGGCCGTATCCATTAACTACATGATTATTTACATGTTATCCATCCCCTCTACTGGAATACAGGTTTCATGAAGTCTTGGACAGTACCTGACTTGTTCACTATTTTATCTCAGGACCTGGCACAATACCAAGCCCATTGTTGGTATTCAACAGATATTTATTGACTGATGTAATAAATAAATTCACAAACTGACTTATACTCACATGTTTAATATGAAATATGAAACTTGCCTTGGTAATGCAAAATTTGAGGCAAAGGTTGCCTTCAAGATTCCACATCTTTTTTTCTCTTCTCCTTCCTTCTTTTTCACTCCTTAGATACCAAGTCCCATCACTCACATTTCTTTGGAATTTGATGCACTGTCACTTAATCAAAATATGATTTCAAAAAATGTTCTTAAAATCAGTTAGATTATAAATTTATGTGTATGTTTTAATGATTGTAATTAACAAGAGCAAAACTTGTTTGGTTTATATAAAAGGAATTTATCTCAGTTTGCTATATCACAGGTTTAGAGATTAGGGACTAATTTTTAGGATTAGAGAGCTATGGGATTTCTTATTTTGGTTTTTATTTTGTAAGAAAGTAGTGAAGGATCATTGTAAAAGCTGCCACTTTACCTACTATTAAAGCCACCTCTGGAAATGAGGACCTTACATTTATTATCTATAGTACCATATGCTTCTTTCTTTCCTACTCATAAATTTTTTCTTTTTGCTGCCTAATGCATCAGTCCTCAAAACATTGATAACCACAAAAATTCTCATAGCCTGAAACAAAAAAATTATCTTTCAGATCAAAGCGTTCTTCTAAGATATTTCCTTCTTTCTTCTAAAAAATATTACGTATAAAATAAATGTACTTCACAAGTAATTGTGTTCAGATGGGAAGCAGATAATAGCAATAGTTAAGTGCAGACAGGCAGGACTCAGAGTGCACAGGTTCACATCCTAACTTGACTACCCCCTAGCTGTGTTACATTGCTTAACTTCTGTGCATCACATGTTTTTTTCATTTTTAGAATGTGGGAAATAATCTTCTATGGTGTTATTATGAGAATTAAATGTGTCATTACGCACAAAAGTGATCATTAAAAATTCCCAGCATGAAATACCAAGGAGAATAATCAATAAACAGAATAAACTAAGGCCTCATAATTCCTGTGGAGTGGACCAGTTGTGATATTTATTAAGTGCCTATTGTGGTTAGACAATGTATAAAAGAAATTAGAGCTGAAGCAAAAGGGAAGTGTCTCTGAATTTGAGAATCTTAATGACAGCAGGAAAAAAAGCTCAAATTCAAGTTGTATTCACATGTAAAATAGATATATCAACACAAATATGCAGCAGGCATATTTATACATGTTATTGATGTAAAATTTATGTCATAAAATTTACACATTTTAAGCGTAAACTTAATTTTTTTTGAAAATTGTAACAAAGTTATACAATTATCATCACAATCATTTGTATATTAATATTTCCATCATTCCAAAAAGGTCAGTCAAGCTACATTCCCACCTCCAGTCTTAGTCAATCAATAATTTGATTTCTATCTGTTTATATTTGATTCTTTTGAACATATTGTGTGAATGGAGTCATACTATGTGGAATAATATTCTTGAGGTCCATCCACATTCTAGCATGTGTAGTATCAGCATGCTTTATATTACTGAATAGTATTCCAATGTACAGATATACTATATTTTGTTCATCTGTTCACCAGTTGACAGATGGTTACATTGATTCCCCTTTTTGGCTATTGTGAATAAGGCTGCTATGATCATTCATATACAAGTCTTTGTGTGGACATATGTTTTCATTTTTCTTGGGTAGATTCCCAGGCATGGTCTTATTATGTTATATGGTATATTTATACATAAACTTTAAAAATATTTTTCAAAATGGCTCTCCCATTTTATATTCCCACTAGTAATGTATGAAGAGTCCAGTTTTGCTACATCTTTACTGACTTACTAATATAGGCTTTTTTTATTATAACCATTCTAGTGTGTATAGATCTTATTGTAGATTTAATTTGTGCTTCTTTACTAACTAATGATGTTGAACATCACTTAATCTGCTTATTAGCTGTTTATATATCTTGGTAA
>NW_012150507.1:700377-701673 GCF_000956105.1 Propithecus coquereli
TATATTTCTAGATATTTTGTTTTCTTTGTGGCTATTGTGAATGGTATTGAGTCGTTGATTGGCTCTCAGCTTGACTATTATTGGTGTATAGGTGTATTGGTGTGTACATTGATTTTGCCCAAGCTGCTTGGGAGGCTGAGGTAGGAGGATCATTTGAGCCCAGGAGTTTGAGGTTGCAGTGAGCTGTGATGATGCCACTGCACTCTACCCAGGGCAACAAAGTGAGATTCTGTTTCAAAAAAAAAAAAAATCAATTCTTTTAAATTTCATTCATTTTTTTTTTCTTGTTTACAGGATCAGATTAAGTTACAGGATCAGATTAAGTACTTGTAAAATAGTTTTGGCATGATTAAAATCGTAAAAGTAGACCACGTTAATATGACCCCATATTTTCAATTCCAGCATTAAATTACTTAGCTGACTTTCAGTCTTTAAAATGTCATTATGGGAAGGCCTTTTCAACTTAGTATGCTGAAGTATGAATGTGAACTTTTGTGATTTTGAAAAATCGATTAAATGTTTTGATAGTGTCATACAAAAAGGATAGTCATTAAGCCCATGCCATTGCCCGTGAAATTGTAAGAAGCTTCATGGATGATCGGATAATACATGAGACTAGAGGATAATGTACACTTGCACATAACAGATTTTTTAAGGAAATTATCAGATGAGTATAAAATGTCTTCAGAAATAATACTGCTCTTGAGGTTTGCTGTGGTTAAATCCACATTTGAAGAAAATGTTGGCACTCGATAAAAAAAATTTCACCCCTCACAAGATGTCAAACACATAAAATTCTACTTGATAAAAGAAGCACATACTGATTCCATTGTATTATAATTATGCCATTAATGAAATGTGGAGGAATTTTTTTAACTTTGGGTGCGTGTACTGACTCAAAGTTCACCCTTATAATCAAAGCATAAACTTCAGTTTTCAAAAGCCTATAATTTTATAAATACATATACATTTTGTAAGATAAAAATCCTCTTCAGTTCTTCACAAGTAAGTAAGTTACTAGTTTTAAGAGAGACAAAGCCTCATTTTACATCTTTTCAGCCAAGTAATGAAATGATTTCAACTATTGACTTCTAATGTTTATTTTCCAGGTAAACAAGATAATTATTCATAGAATAGTATATGCTGTAATGTCGGTAAACCAAACACAGAACAATAACAAAACAAGTAGTTGGGCAAAACCTAAATAAATTGAAAACAAAGAAAGAATAATCAAGATTTAAAGCTTCATTTAATATCTGTGTGGATGTGTGGTAATTGAAGTTTGTAATAAATATT
>NW_012150507.1:701723-702510 GCF_000956105.1 Propithecus coquereli
ACCCAGATAGTGCTCATTGTATCTGTTAGGTAGGTTTTTACCCCTCTCCTCATTCCCACCCCCTGCTTGATTCCCACTGAGTTTTACTTCCCTCTGTGCACAAGTGTGCTCATTGGTTAGTTCCAATTTAACAGCGAGTATACGTGTTGTTTGCTTTTCCATTCTTGCTTTTCCCTTCCGATATTTCACTTAGGATAATGGTCTCCAATTCCATCCAAATTGTTGCAAAAGGCCTCACTCAGTTCATCCTTCTTTGTGACTGAGTAGTAGTCTATAGTATACATATGCCACATTTGGTGAATCCACTTAGGAATTCATGAGCACTTGGGTTGATTCCACATGTTTACAATTGTGAATTGTGCTGCAATAAACATTCAAGTGTAGGTGTCTTTTTGATAAAATGACTTCTTTTCCTTTGAGTAAAGACCCAGCAGTGGGATTCCTGGATCTAATAGTAGGTCAACTATTAGTTCTTTCAGGAATCTTCATACTGTTTTCCATAGAAGTTGTACCAATTTGTTGTCCCAACAATGGTGTGCAAGCATTCCTTTCTCTCTGCCTCCCTGCCAGCATCTATTGCTTCTGGACTTTTTAATAAAAGCCATTCTAACTGATATAAGGTGATATCTCATTGTGGTTTTAATTTGTATTTCCCTGATGGTTAGTGATGCTGAGCATTTTTTCATATGTTTATTGGCCATTTGTCTCTGTTCTTTGGAAAAATTTCTGTTCATATCTTTTGCCCAATTTTTAATGGGGTTGTTTATTTTTTTTCTTGCTGATTTAC
>NW_012150507.1:702560-703641 GCF_000956105.1 Propithecus coquereli
ACTATTTTATAGCTTGCAGTAAACAAAGTTTGTACTTCTTTTTTTACATTTATTTTTAATTATCTTGTTTATCTGATCCTACTTTGAATGAAATTTTTTCCTTAATTTCTTTTCTGAGTTCGTGGCCTATAGATAAATGCAATTTATTCTATATTGGTATTTTATCTTGTGACGTTGAAAATTTATTAGTTATATGAAATTTTATTTTGAATTATTTAGAATTTTCTACATATAAAATCATACCCCCTGTACATATGACAATTTTATTTCTTACTTTTCAATCTAGCTTCCTTATATTTCTTTTTTCTTGCTTACTGCATTGGCTTGAACCTTCCATACACTGTTAAATAGAAATGGCAAGAGTAGACAGCATTGTCTTGTTTCTGATCTTTGGAAAAAGACATTAACTATCTAACTATTATTTATGATGTTAGCTATAGATTTCTGTATGTGCCCTTTATTAGGTTGAGAAACATCCATTTTATTTTCATTCATTTTGTTGAAAAATTTTATCAAGAATAAGCTTATAACAGTAGGTAGTAAAAGTATTAAAGATGATCTGCCCTCAAAGGTTAAATGAGGTGAAAGTATTTTCCTAATCAGTAAGCTCAAGAAAGGTTTTAGAAATGACCCATGGGTAAAACAGAAAGAAAATGTTAAAGCCATCAGTTGGTAGACTTAAAATTTTAAATGACATGAAAGTCTTAGAACGAAAGCAGTGATGAATAAGTACTCAGAAAATCACTCTGAGAACAAGAAGGAAACAATCCAGTTGGGGCCTAAGAGGAAATGAAGCCCATGTTCTCCTTTGTGTCTGTGCTTATTCTACAATTCAGACTCTGCCTATTGGTTAAGGACAGTAGTGTTTTCTTAAATGTTATGAGACAGAAAAGACAAATAGCCCCTTTATGTGTGACTAAACTTCTCTTTAGCCTAGTGTGATCTGTACTGTTTTTTTCTTTTTATTATTTTGTTTTTGTTTTTATCTTATAAAGATCTTCCTGTTTCAAGTCTGTTTTTCCTCTCTTCCAGTGCCAGAAATTCAGAGCATGGCCCAAGTGTGTAATGAAACCCTGGTAAG
>NW_012150507.1:705384-706924 GCF_000956105.1 Propithecus coquereli
TAATTTCTTTAGAAGATCACTGAATTTGAAGATCTGATGCAATCATTTTCAAAACTGTCTTATATCTGGGGAATCATAAGAATACCTGCTATGTCATGGCAATGAGGCATCACCACATGAAGTTTAAAAAGACTGATTCTTTTTCTGTAGTCTTTTGAAAAAGTCACAGCTTTCAAAAGAGTGTTTTTATAATGTTGACAGGTGTGCTGTGATTACTCATCATGCTGTAAGCTTCATATTAAAAGGGCCTCTTTTTTCCACCATTAAGAAACGTAGCCATAAAAATATCCATTCTAACTATAAAATAGATGCTAATTAGCAGAAATCCTTCATTAAACTCTTGATAATTTATGGCAGTGAAATGAATGGGAAAGATGTGAATATGGATATAAACTCCTAATGTTTAGAGTGGTTTAGCTACTCAAGTCAATACAAATAACTGGTTCAAGACACAGCATGGTAGCATGGGAAAAGCATGGGCACTTGGATGAAAGCATATGGGTTTGACTCTTCTTTTGTAAGACACTGGTTTTGTAAGTTTGGACAAATTACTTAACTTCTTTGTGACCTATTTTTTTCATATGTTAACTCTGAATGAAATAATAATACACAAATTATGGAACTGTTATTAAAGTATATATGTAAATACACATGCAGACACATGCACACATACATGCATATAAATATATAAATATACTCATTCCCTAACTAGTCCTCAGAATGGAATGAGGATATTTATTTGGTGGCATCCTTTTGGTATCCTGTGACCTTCGAAGTTATTTTTAAAGAGAAATATAAAATTGAAAGAGTTTCTTTCTTTATAGCTATAAGAGCTTTAATCATTTAGTGGACAAAAAACAAAAATGAAGAAGAAATTATGGTCATTTAGGGTCAATAACTGATCTCCCACCTGAGCAAAGCCAGTGCCTGAAATAAGTATGAATCAGAGCCCTGATGAGGGGTATAGACAGGTAGACCAGCACAGATAACTGGCAGCAATGGAAACAGCAGGGTACAATGTACTACAGCTTTTAAGGATCAGAAAATTCTTGTGGTGATTGAGGCATGTATCGTTATTTGTCTGGAATTCATAGGAAGGAAGGAAATTCTAGGTAAGGAAATTGCATGAGAGCCTGGGGAAAAATGCTATGCCAACTGTTATTTAAGCCTGTGTCTGCCTGATTATAAGGCCTGAATTCTAGAGAGAAACAGAAAGTTAGTCTAGGACGATAGCCACGCACCACTATGACCTGCGACGATAGTCATGCACCACTATGACCTGCTAACTTTTTTTTTTTAATAGAGATAGGGTCTTGCCATGTTGCCCAGACTGGTCTTAAACTCCTGAGCTCAAGTGATCCTCCTGCTTTAGCCTCCCAAAGTGTTGTGATTACATGTGTGAGCCGCCGCCCAGCCTAAAGTCAAGACTTCTAATGCCATCTCTTCTGAGGTCATGTGAAACCCAGACTCATTTTTCTAGGCATTTCTAAGATGTTTAAGTCATTGCTTCAAGGAATGACTTCACAATAAAAATTTCTTA
>NW_012150507.1:718304-719776 GCF_000956105.1 Propithecus coquereli
TTTTTTTCTAAATGATATACCAAGAGATTTTTTTATGAATAAAGTCAAATTGTGTGAAAACTAAGAGCTATAAAGGCTAAATCTTGTCCCTGAGCCCAACAACTAGCAAAGTATGTGAGCCAAATTTCAACCTCAGATCCTTTGCCTTTAAACTACATTCATTTTTTCCCACGTTATACTACCTCAAACACTAGGAAGGCTGACAGCAAGCTATGGCTTCAGTGCAGGAATAACTGATTAGTAAGACAGGAAATCTGATATAAGAAAATGATATAGGTGCCCAGTAATTTTAAAAATAAGTCTAAAAGGGTAACATCAGTTAAAAATGACACCTCCAAAAATAATTTTTTCTGTAAAAGCAATGAGAACGCTAGAAAAAATTGAAAACATCAACTTTTCCAGAACTCTGGAAATTAACCAAAGAGTTGCAGCAATCTAGGGAGAATTTATTCAGGAAAAACATTGAAACTTGCTAAGAGCAGTGGGTTTGTCATGTTTTAACTCTCCCTATTCCTATTTCACATTCGCCAGCTCCACAATGGCCTTCATATCCAACAGCCCATAATCATGACCAAAACCAGCAGGCTAGCACCATGTGGAGGAGAAAGAATAGGGTTGGAGCTTCTTTAAAGCCTTGTTCCCAGAGAATCGTCACAATCTGGCCTGTGTGATAGTTCCATGGAAGAACCTAATATGCTAAATTGTCTTTGTTTTACCTGACTCTGAGCTTGCCCAGTGTGAACAGCCTTTTCCTCAGGAGCAATTGTTGAAAACAATCAGATGCAATTACTGAACATTTCTGCTGAGCAGTAAGTAACAATTGGGGCAAGCAACAGGCTTAAAAAGGAAATGCTTCAAAGGAAAAGCTAGGTAATGAGATGTTCATGGAATGCTTTGAAAAACTCTGACATAGTCCTGGGACTGCGGAAGGTTAAGGCAGTATTGTAAAGAAGTGCTGAGGCATGCCCCAATACGCACACTGGAGAGAGAATGGAGATAAATAGGAGCAAAGATTTTATATTCAGTTGAAATTAAATTGTTATTAATCAGAACAAGATTGTTTTAAGTTAAACGTAAATCGTAATTCCCCAATGCAATAATGAAGAAAATAACTCAAAAACATAGTAAAAGAAATGACAAGAGAATTAAAATGATGAAGAAAATATTGAACACAAAGGGCAATAATGAAGGAATACTGGAATGAAAAAATATGAGACATAAAGAAAACAAGTAACAAAACAGCTGATCTAAATCCCACTTAATTGCTAATTACCTTTAATGTAAATAGATTTGACTTTCTAATTAAAGGCAGAGATGGACAGAGTTAAAAAAATCCAATTGCGTGTTATCTATAAAAGATATCATTTATATTCAAAGACACAAATTAGGTTAAAAATAAAATGATGGAAAAATATTCACCATGCAAACACTAACCAAAATAAAGTTAGAGTGGCTATACTAATAGAAAAAAT
>NW_012150507.1:721708-728197 GCF_000956105.1 Propithecus coquereli
TGGATGGGAAGGGTATCACCATCATAGAAAGTGACAATGATTTGCAATGTGTCAGCTTAATACAGAATCACTAGCTATCACTGGAGGGGAAATGCTTTGATCTCTTAAAATATGCAGGGTCATTTGCATTCTCTTCAGATGCAGTCCCTCAAAACATCTATTTCAAGTTCAACCAGATGAATTAGGCAGTAAGAAATAAAATTGGAGGAAAGTTATCATATAGATTATACTGTGTTTCTCTCAGTTAAAGCAATAAAAACTAAAAGAAACAAGAAGGCCCTTTTTAAAGATTATAAAATGATTAGAATGTCAGGTATTGAGGAAGACTAAAGTTCCTTAAACAGAGCTCAGTGCTTCCAGCACAGGAGATAGATAGTCAGAGACCACGCAGGAATTAGAGACAGGATATCCACGTTTGTGGTAATTTTGAAGCCACTGGGTGAAATAATTGGCAGTGACGAAAGGGTAGATGCCACCAAAGCCCAAAGAAGTATCTGAAATGAAAGTTGAGATGCTGAGCAGAGTTCTTGATACCAGGTGAGGAAGCTACTAAAAAGAAAGTGAAAGAGATGGTCAGGGCTAGGGGGAATTTAAGAATTTGGAGTGGCTGCAATTATCCTAGTAGAATATTGTAGGAAGGGTGACTTTCTTTACTATTTATATTTGTGTCTGCTTTCCTTTTAATGTATTCCTCTAGTGGGTGTAATCTGTACAATATATTATACACTCCTGATAGTTCAACACAAAGCACTTGATCACTGAAAATCTAATTTGATTACTTTCCTGGTGTTCCTATGATTTGTGTGTTTTCATATTTAATACTAATATGGAGTTGATATAAGTCCACCTCTGATTCCTGCATAGTGAAGTTAAAATGTTCCTCCACCTACCGTGTCAAACAAAGAATTGGGCACATGCGTAGCTCATTGCCTATGACTCTTACTCTTACCCACTGTCCTACCAGGAAGTTAGATGCACCCTGAGCAAATGTTAGCACGTGTGAGTGTGTATGTATGCAGTGTTGTATGTGTATTAGTCAAAGTTCCAACAGAAGACAGAGAGAACTCTCAAATTTCAAGGGGGTTTATTTACAAAAAGACTGTTTACAAGGTCGTGAGCACAGTCTAGGCAAATCACAAGAGATAGTACAACAGAGGAACAGCTGCTACCACCTGCAGTCAGAAGAGAGTAGGAGAGGAAGCAATTACCAAACAGAACCAGAAGAGAGAGGATCACATATAGACGACTGCCTTGAGATGAGCTAGGATCACCAGCCAATCTCATGGAATCTATGTAAGCGAGAGCCAGGAGGAAAAATATCTTAACCTCATTCTTCTTTTCTCTAATATTGTGCTGTGGCTTCCCATTGGCCAAAACCATCAGGAAGATAGAGGTCACATAAGTCAGCCTCCCGGGACAGAGATCATGATGAAAAGAGTGGACAGCAGACCTGAAAGGGCAGATGTGGCACAATGTGAATCCTGGGAGGCACTATTTCAAATAAATGCTGGGGTTCTAGTCTACATAAAAGTGAAGGATGATATAGTCACATACAGATCAAAGATTATTGCCAAGAAGCTAGACTGACCTTCAAATCATACACATGGGGCAAGCCAGCTGAAAGGCACCAGCAAGATCAGCAGGGCTGAGAAACTCATCTCACAGAGCAGAAAACCACAAGGAACACAGAAAAGTTTGAGTGACTGACCGTAAGAGAGGAAGGTTAGAATTGGAGTTGAGTGCAGACTGTAGACCTGAAACACCCCACTGCACCTCTTTGCTCTACCACTTACTAGCTGGTCAAGTCCTTTTATCATTCTCAGCTTTAGCTATCTTCCCTATAACATGGAGACGATAATTTTACCTATCTCTTGTAAAACATTGGGATAATAATTTTATCTATACCATAGGATTACTGTGCTGGTAAAATAGATCAATATAAGAACCATTTTCAAAACAAGGCATGAAACATGGTGTCACATTTCTATTGCTTGAGTGAAAAAAACAGTGAACAGATTTTAAAGTGACTAGGAGGCTGAAAAATTGTAAACAAGCTCATGACCACATGCTGTGATGAGAAGACATTGACCATCTATCCTCTAAGAATGCATCCTAGGAGGACGCCTACAGCCAGCTTCTGTCTGCTGTGTAGAAGAGAAAAGTGGCCTGTGACCTCACCTTACCTTGTAAACAAGCAGATAATCCTAAGGGGAGAATTATGCTGTTCTGCCTGGACATGGGAGAAAACTATACAAATTAATTGAAGTTTACTAGTGAGATAAATTTGGATCTTTTAAAATACACAATGTATGACAACTAAGCTATCCCCTGATGACAAAAGTGTGCAATATTGTACAAGAAAATCACACATAAGCAGGATTTTTAAAACCAGCAGTCAAGCAAATCAGCCCTAGAATCTTCTCCATTCACACTACAATTTTAGTGTATTAAACTACACACAAACAGATACAATCTTATCTACCAAATAAAAGGATATGTTCATACACTTTGGTACAGGGATGCTTCACTTTTCAAGAGGTCATTTATGTGCCATATTATTTCAATTACCTGCTAACTGATCTCCCTGCCTTCATTTCATCAATTTCCAAAGTATCTTCCCAACATGATCTGATGACTCCTTCCCCTGTTTGAATTAGTTTAACTAGCTGAAGGCTAAAGATTGAACTTCTAAGTACGGCATGTGAGTCCACACACTATTTGGCCTGAGCCTCTGAGCTTTCCAGCACCATCTCTGTTCTTCCTTCCCAAATACTCTGTCCCATAGCTGAGCTTTAAGCCCTGCTGTTTCCCATGTGCTTCCATTTTTCACCAGATGTACTACTTGGTTTTGATTATGGCTAAGCTGAAATTATTTACTTGAATTGTTGTAACCTATTTCCCACATGCTTGGGAAGACAAATAATTATTATACATTACATAGGATGGTTAACTTCAATTTTACTCACAGTTCATTGAAGACAGGCTGTTGTTACTTTATTTATACATTTATGTGAAAGTTTCATGAGAGGACCAATCAATCTTCATCTTTAAACAATGCATATTGACTTACCTTGTGCTGTTAGATCTGGTTCTGGCCTCATTCTCCAATCTGAGCCTGGGCTTGGTTCCGACTTTGGAGTTCTCTTTTATTTTTTATGAAGTATAATATACATTACTTTGCCATATATGCTGAACCTCAGTCAGTTGTTTAATAACTAATACAGATTTCAGCCTTGAAAACACAATATTGACAAGCTTACTGACATTAATCATTCCTGCAATGATATTGATTAGTCAAATCTATACATTACAATCTTCCTAGCAGTAATAAATAACACGGGCCTTGCAACCAAATCGACCCTTTTTAGTCTGCATGACCATCATGTGCTTAACTCCAGACAAAGAATTAATTATTCTTCCTCTATGTGCACAAAAAACTTCATAAATGCCACCATTATATCACTCACCTCATTATAGTAAAATTAATGATTTATGTGTCTGAATTCAAGACTTGACTGTGTAGAGCAAGTACAGTGGCTATATTTTCTTCGTTGTATGTTTTCAGGGCCTAGCAAAATTTTTGATGTATAACAAATGAGAAATAATATTTCTTAGATAAAATTCAATCTTAAATTTAATAAATATGGCTGAAAACCCAGAAGAAATAGTTCTTAACCTAAGAAAATTGTTCAATAGTCACTGGATTCATTACCTCCACAAACTCGCATTCAACACCATCCCCGTTTCAGTTGGAGTATCTTCAATAAAGAAAATATAATTAATATTACTAAATCTCAACCCTAACATGTTTTTAATGTCTCTTTAATGTTCTGTGTGACATAATAAGAATAATTCATTAAGCACTCATAAAG
This sequence comes from Propithecus coquereli, assembly GCF_000956105.1. Classification (NCBI taxonomy): domain Eukaryota; kingdom Metazoa; phylum Chordata; class Mammalia; order Primates; family Indriidae; genus Propithecus; species Propithecus coquereli. Next base: position 725,581 of record NW_012150507.1, read on the forward strand.
CATTTTGCTCCATAGGAAACTATAATAGTTATCAAGAACAAGCAGTTGTGCAATTGTTTAAATTGTGAGCTAAAATAACCAATTTTTTTATGGAACACCATTTTTATTAGAAAGAAAGAATGATAGACAAACTACAGGTTTTTTATATTTGGATACTTAGCAAGTTTTTTCCCTTAAAAATTAATAAAGTGAGCCTCTGTAGGAAAATAACTGATAAAAAAATTTTATTATGATTGCCAATGACAAAATTTGGGCTTTCAATCAAAAGGTTAGAATTTTGGGAAACCTTAACTGCCATGATGAAATTGGCAGATTCTCAAATGATTTCTAGTGAGACCAGTGGTGATATTAATTAATGTGATTGTTTTTGCTATTATCTAATGAAATGTGTCAGCATTTAAAAGATCTGAAAAACTCAGTAAACCAATATTTTCTGGATGATGTTACAAAATCCAACATAGGATCCCTACAAAGTGAAAGAATCCTTTCAAAATGTGATATAGACCAATGGATTTTAATGTAATGAAGTAAGAAATGTTTACTGCCAAGATTTCAGATTCCACATTGCAATTATCCTTTAAGAAACTACCACTTATTGAATGGGTTATAGTATGCAAAAACAATACCTAAAATGTTCACAAAAGGCCTTTTTCCAACTAACCTTTTTCCAACTAACTACTTCTCTGTGTGGCTGAATATTCATCCTCTACATCAAGTGAAACAACCCCGTGCAACAGAATAAATATGGAAGAAGATATGAGAGTCTGCTGCCTTCTTAAGCTAGTCATTTTTTTAATTGCATGAAGGTAAAACAATGTCATTCTACTTACTATTTTCTGTTTGTTATGGAAAGTGTGACTATTTTATACAAAATATATGTATATTAATATGCAATAAACTTATTATATTTATATGTATCAATAAACAAATATTTTTTTAAATGTCTCAGATTCAATTTCTAATACACTAAATATCCATTGATATAACCCATGCAAACTAAAGCATTTTGGCAGCCTCAGTAACTTTTAAGAGAAGAGAAGGGCCCTGAGTCCAAAAAATCAAGAATTGCTGACTAGTGACTTCCTGTCATGTCAGCTTTGCTGCTGGTCCCTCTCTAAGGCACTAACCCAATCCCAGTAGAGTTGTGTATGACCTCCTTCCCCATGACTAAGCCTCTTCCTCCCTCACATGTCTCTGTGGCAGTGCATTGCAGCAGTTAACCTCCGGATGGACAGTTCTCTCACTGCGTCACCCTGGTAAGGCTTGCTTAGCCTCTCTGAGACAGTTTCCTCTTTTGCAAAATGAGGATTAGTATTAGTTGGATTATGTTGAGGATTGTTTAGGTTAATATATGTGAAGCACATAGAATAGTATGTGGTATACAATAAACAATATTTGTTAGTTGTTTTCTTCATTTTGTTTGCTAATTAAGAGAGGCAGTAAAGAATACTAATTTAGAATGTGGCTTTTAAAACCAGGCTGCCTGGGCTCAAATTCTGTTTTTTCTACTGATTAGTTTTGTAACCTTAAGAAAATTACTGACCTTTTCTGAGTGTCAATGTCTTCATCTTAAAAATTATTGCAATAATAGAAGCCAGCTCATATAGGTGGATAAGGATTAAATGAAATAATACTTATAAAGCATTTATAACAGTATCTTGTGCACATAAGTATTTAATAAATTATGGCACTTAAGATTATGATTTCTTTACTTCTGTGTGTGTGCGATCCATTTCCTCTAGGCCTGGAGTCTGACCCCATGATACCTATATATTGACACTAAATTTCTGCCTGGTTTTATTGCTGTCTCTATAATCTTCAACCTGATGATTCATCTAACTCTTCTTTGCTATTGACTCCCAATTATTACTCCTTGTATACATGGACTTCTACCTGTTACTTCTGCCAAGACTTCCCTAACACTGCTTTGCTCTAACACTCCACGTCCGTTGGCTTACCATTGGGATATTTCAGTCTCCCAATGCATGTAGTGGTGTCCTTGTTTAACCCACATCAAGGCTGAGTTCAGCTCTGCTAGGTAGATTCTGTTTGAGAAGGAAAGGGAATTCAATTCTGCCTGTATGTTTACATGTGTGTATAAATGTTTAACAGAGTAAACATAAGCTCTAGTCATCCAGAAAATTGGTTTAGAATGAACAACTCATTCACAAATAATACATTGCTTCATAAATTGTTTAAAACTCAGTGCAATTTATTTTAATTTATTACAGGAGTCAAGATCTCCAGTCTTCTTTATTTTAAACTTAGGAAAAACAGGATCTTAACAACTTATAGAAAAGAAAAATCATTTACTTTTCCTTATTAATGTTTTTTAAACATAGTTTTCAAAACTTGGAAATTTATTTTTTCATATCATTTCTTAATGTATCTTTCATGAATGAAAAGACAAAAATTGAGTTATTTTTCACTTTTTTAACAAAAATATACATTTGAAAATTATGAAACCTCAGAAATGTTAGTCTACATCTCAATATCCTCAAATACCAATAAGTTGATTAAACACTGAAAATAGAATTTAAGAATGATTGACAATTGTTTACCAAAACAGAACAATATGTATCTTTATTATCTCAAGATCAAATTTAAATTTACCTAA
>NW_012150507.1:729801-732204 GCF_000956105.1 Propithecus coquereli
CTAAACAGTGTGATATGATCCAACATAGGATAATTAAGGCAGATAAATGCCTTTAATTTGCAAAACTACTGCTAAGGAAATGCAAAGGTGAGGAAATAATTCCAAGAAGAGAAAGGACTTTATTCCTAGAAGATATCTATGGAATTTTGTCTTTGGTCCCTTACCTTTGGTTTTCTTTAGCAAATGCTCCCTAAGCCTTCACAGAAATGCTTATTGATGATTTCTAGATGCAGAATTTTGTAGTTTGCTAACCAAGGAGAAAGGGATAAAAATAAGGGAATATTTTCCTTAGAAATAAGGTTAGGGAGATGGGTCAGTACTTTATATCTAGACAATCAAGGACAGGATTCCACAAGGTGCTCCAGGGCTGAAAAGTATCCTGCTGGGGGTAATTCCAGAGAGCTAGTTAAGCTGGAAAAGACCACCAGAGGGCCAGTAGCAATTCTTTTGGTTAGTTTTCTTTGTGTGAATCAGAAACTCTCAACAGAAAACACAAGTGAACAAACAGAGCAAATCATTTTTCTTTTTGGCTGCTTTCATTACACTCAAATTTCATAGCCTGGAATTCAGAGTTGTCCTCTATATCCCATTCCCTAGACATCTTCCTACTGTAACTCCCACTATTATCCTACGTAAATAACTAGTGTTCCAGCTTAACTGGTATTTCCACATTTCTGAGACAAAATTATGATCTTTTATCCTTGCCTTGTGTGTACTCATACTCTTTCCCCACACTTTCTTCTCTCCACATATCAATTGTCTATTTCTCTTTCAACACCCATCTCATCATACACTACTCCTTCCTTTAAGTCTTTGCAGATCCCTTAGGCTTCTTCCCCTCCTCTAATGATCTGTAAATGTGATATTTAAATCACGTTTGACTCAATTCTATACGTCTTTCGCTGGTTTTAATATCATCTAGCATAATTCCTGACAGATATTCAATATTTAACAAATTATGCCCATTTCCCTTCTCCCTAAATTATGTTGTACCATCTGTTCATTAAAAGTGTACGATAAAGATCAAGAAGTCTTAATTCTTCCTAAATTTGTTCAAAATAAATATTACTATCTTATTCTAATGGTAGATCTCTGACAAAATTTTGCTGAATTGGATGTAATTCTTTGAAAAAATGATGCTTGAAAGGCAAGCGAAATAGCATATGTGATATCTCAAAAACATGATATTCATAACTATATGCTTAGTGAAAAAAGACAGCTACTAATGCATATTAGGTGGCTTTTCCTTTTCTTGCTTAACAGTTACCTTTTTTTATCCATAGTTAAAAAGAAGACTGTCTTTCTTTGCTGAGTTTTATCACAGTGAAATAATATGTGCAAAAGTAAACTGCTTCCAGCATTGCTATTGTTACTAGGCATTGCTAGGTAACTAGGTATTGCTATTCATTATAGCCACTGGAAAACATACTATTGATAAGGTTTGCTTTATGTTGTCACCTACTTTTGAAACAAAACTTTGATGCCTTTGTATTTTATGTTCCTGAAGCCAAAATAGGCGATTTTCTCTGCCCTGTAACTCCTATTTCAAACCAAAGATGATGAACAATTTATGCCTTCCAGAACTTCAATAATAGAAAATTTGACATGGTGTGACTGACCTTAAACACAACCCTCAAGTCAAACATCAAGTAATGAAACAAAGAGAAATAAGGTGGTAAAATGTGGTACTGAGTCATCAGTAAAATACAGGCTAGCCACATAAACAATATATGCTGAAGAAGCAGTGCCATATTGGTTTTTTGCAGTCACATTTTATGCACATGAAAAATAACAGTCTAGAGAAGAAAGGAATAGCATGCAGGGGACAGTGTAGGTAAAGTAGAAACAACACTGGGGACAACACTGAGCTATCTAGAAATAAACAGAACAATTGGTTTTTCTGACTGGTACTCACTGGGAACAGAATGTTCAATAATCCTTATCTGAGACTTGTTGAAGAGAAGAATAGAAAGGCTTCTGCTTCTGAGTCTTTAAAATTGAAAATAAAGCATTGTGATAATTTAGCAGATATATTTTACATTTTGTGCATTTTTAAGTTCATAAAAAAATGTAAAGTTATGAAAAATATATAAAGTAGGTTAGATGCAACTAGTGCTGTGAAATTGAAGGCCAAGGAGAAATCACATTAACAGTCACTGACATTTTATCTGCTGGTTCATCTGGAAGCTCTTGTCTACACATTTAGGACAAGCATATACTCATAGTTAGCCAAGACATATGTCAGGATCTTTTTTTTTTGTTTGTTTCAGCATATAATGGGGGTACAGATGTTTAGGTTATGTATGTTGCCCATGCCCTCCCCCAAGTCCGAGTTTCAAATATGTCCATCTTTCAGGTGGTGCGCATTGCACTCTTTGTGTATGCAAATACCCGTCCCCTCCT
>NW_012150507.1:739750-741847 GCF_000956105.1 Propithecus coquereli
CATATCCAATTAGAACTCATTTCCATCTTTACTATTTCCTAATTTTTAAACATCTGGAAAGCTACTTAAATTTTCATGATGCAGTTTTCTCCTCTATTAAATGGGGTGGCAGAAGCAGGCTGACTGCTAAATACTATCTTTTTCCTTACAATTAAAACTTCATATTTGGAATGGTGGGACATGCCCAGTTAAAGGAAAAACAAAAAGCAAGCAAAAAACTCCTAATCCTTTTGTTGAGAACTAAATGGCCAATAAGTAGTCAGTGAAATCATAGAGTGGATCTACCATGGTAGTTCTTGGAAGACAATAGCTAGTTTAACCCTTGGCCTGACCATTTGTCCCATCCCCTTCTTCTTGCCTGGATTACAGAGACAGTGCAAAAGTTGGAGCAAATATCTTGCTACCACAAAGAGAAAAGCACAGGACGAAGTCATTTGTTAAGAATGACAGGAAGAAATCTTCCTATAAAGGCACTAATCTAATCATCAGGGTCTCAGCCTCATAACCTTATCTAATCCTAATTACTTCCCAAAGACTTCATTTCCAAATACCATTAGACTGAGAGTTAGTGCTTCAACACATGAATATGGGAGGGACTTAAAGATTTGGTCCATAGTAATGATACTAACAGATTTTATTGAATAAAAATAAGAATCCATACTGATATAAAAAATAAAGGCTGAGTGAGTTGGCTCATACCTGTAATCCCAGAATTTTGGAAGGCCAAGGTGGGAAGATTGCTTGAGGCTAAGAGTTTGAGGCCAGCCAGGTCAACAGAGAAAGACCCCATCTCTTAAAAAGAAAAAATTAGCGGGGTATGGTGGCACGCATCTGTAGTCCCAGCTACAGGTCTGGGACTGTAGCTTGAGCCCAGGAGTTCAAGGTTGCAGTGAGTTGTAATTACACTGATGTACTCCAGCCTGGGTGACAGAGCAAACCCCTATCTCTAAAATACACAAATTAATTAATTAATTAAGTATTTTATGAGGAATGGGATATTTACATAGTGCCAAAGTATTTCCCCACAAAACACTATTTTCAAAGGTAAAAAAGAGTTACTTCACAGTGGAGAAGGTTGGCAAACACCAACTTCACCTGAGAAAGGTTACCATCTCCAGTAATGGAACAAAATGAAATCATATGCTACCTAAAAGAATACAATGCAAAGCTCCACATCTCTTCTGAGACAATGCTGCCAAAGTTGTACACCCCAAAACTATAATCATGAGGAAACACCAGATGAATAGAAATTTAGAAACACTGTACAAAGTAATTAGAATCTTCAAAAGCATCAAGGTCATAAAGCCAAGACTGAGAAACTATTCCAGATGTATTCCAAAGACTATAAGACACTATAACTAAATATAATGCTTGATTCTGGGGATGGATTCCCTTGCTGGCAAGGGCTTTATTGGGCCAATTGGTGAAACTTGAATGGAGTCTGTGCATCAGATACTAGAAACATATCAGTGTTAACTTTCTGACATTACAAGTTGTGTCGTGGTTAGGCAGAAGATTGTCCTTGATTATAGGAAATTCCCACCAAAGCATTCAAGGTGATGTATCAGGTCTGCTATCAACTCTCAACTAATTAAAAAAAAAAAAGCTATTTGTATTGTATTTGTAAGTTTTCTCTAAGTTTGAGATTGTTTTCAAAATAAAAATATATCATTAAAAAAAAGAATGACTAGGAAGAAAGACAGAGAAGTCTCAGAGATTAGTCAAGGGGCTGTATCTATCTTGGGTTAACTACTTCTAGTTTTTTTTCTACATGAGAAAATTAATTTGTTTAATCCACTCTTTTATTTTTCAGTTGCTCATGATCAAATACAATCCCTAATGCATCTTTTTATAAAGTGGAAGTGTAGATTATATGTAATATAGTACAGCAATAGGGAAAATAAAATATTTTAGGTATAAAAGGTAATATTTTAAGAATTGACCAAGTCTACCCTCCTCTTCCTTAGCCTTTACACCTTGTTTCTTTCCGTGCAGAAAATGAGACTCTGGCATCCACAGACCAGGAAATATAGGCTAAAGCAGAGAGAAAAGAAAATGTTTATGAATTTCAAAATCCTAAGCACTAAGCTCTGAATT
>NW_012150507.1:741897-743644 GCF_000956105.1 Propithecus coquereli
TGGGACTTAAATATATTAAAAACTTTCTGCACAACAAGAGAAATAATTAACAGAGTAAATAGACAACTTACAGAATGGGAGACAAATTTTGCAAACTATATACCCAGGAAAGGATGAATATTGAGAATCTACAAAGAACTCAAAGAAATCAGCAAGAAAAAAAAATGATAACCCCATTAAAAAGTGGGTAAAAGACATGAACAGAGTTTTTTCAAAAGAAAAATACATATGGCCAAGAGACATATGAAAAAATCCTCAACATCAATAATCATCAGGGAAATACTAATTAAAACAACAATGAGATATCACCTTACCCCTATCAGAATGGCTGTTATTTAAAAAATCAAAAACTGTAGATGTTGGCATGGGTGCTGTCAAAAAGGAATGGTTATACTTTGTTGGTGAGAATGTAAATTAGTGCAACCTCTATGGAAAACAGTATGGAGATTCCCGAAAGAACTAAAAGTAGACCTACCATTCAATTCAGCCTCCCCACTATTGGGTATCTACCCAAAGAAAAGAAGTTATTGTATCAAAAAGACACCTATACCTGAATGTTTAGCACAGCATAGTTCACAACTGCAAAGATATGGAAATCAACCTAAGTTCACATCAATTGATGAGTGGATGAAGAAAATGTGGTGTATATATACCATGGAGTACTACTGAGCCATAAAAAGAAATGAAATAATGTCATTTACAGCAACTTGGATGGAACTGGAGAAACTTATTGTAAGCGAGATATCTCAGGAATGTAAAAACAAACACAACATGTTCTCACTAACAAGTAGGAGTTAAACGATGGGTACACATGGTCATAAAGTGGTGTAAAGGACATTGGAGACTAAGAAAGGGGGAGAGCGGGAGTGGATTGAGGGATAAAGACTTACCTATGAGATAAAATGTTCACTATTCTGGTGATGGGCACACTAAAAGCTCTGACTTTAGCATTATACAATTCATCTATGTAACAAAAATATTTTCTTCATCCACTCATCAATTGATGTGCACTTAGGTTAATTGTTCTAAACTAGACTGAATACGTTTTGTTTTCAATGTTTCAGTTACTAATAATAGCTACAAATTGAGCTGCTTAACTAGATCTCAATTCCATTTTGACTATTATTTATGATTAGTAAGTTAAAGAGCTAATAGACTATTTTATTTAACAATTGAATATCCTCCTTAATAAAGGATTTGTAAAACAGTGTTTCCTGTTTTCTCTGCCTGTTTCTCTGCCTTTGCAACGAATCATGTATAATGCATGGAAGATAATAAAATCTTATTTCTACCTTTCCTCCTTTCCCTTTCTGATTATTACTAACAAGTGAAAATATCCATGCCTGGAGCTTCATCTCCTTTACTTGCTCTTTTTCTCTCTCTAGGACAGGTGCTAATGAGGAACAAAATGAGAAAAAGCAGAGCGTGAGGAGAGTAAGGACTTTCACATTTCACACAGAAGACAAAAAACGCTAAATAATTACAAGTTGATATCAAAACAGTGAGAATATATGAGTTTCCATAATTACTTTTTCTAAAATAGAAGTAACATTTCAACTGTTGTGGTATTTAATATTGCAGGTTCAGAGCCTTTTAGGGAACAAATATGTTCTGGAAATTTCTGATCCGAAGACTTACTCAAAGGGCATCTTTTTATACAGATCACCATCCATACATGTTAGAAATAATTTAACCATCCTGAAACCAATTCTACTTTCCCATTCTTAGCTAATTACTTGTTATCTTA
>NW_012150507.1:744864-746497 GCF_000956105.1 Propithecus coquereli
TGTTTTCCATGACATATAGATGCCTTTACAAAGCAATGCCCAAGTGAAAGACATGACTGTTATGCCCAGGAAATTGAGAACATTTGAACTATTGTACATTGCAGGTGCTGTGAAAATAAAGAAAGACTAGAGTGGCAAAACTTCTGAACACACAAGCAATATATGTGGGTCTATACTATTTAATCTTCCTTCCTTATTAATACATATGTTCCATGAAAAGATATTCTTGAGATCTTTCTGGATGAGTAAGATCAGGCGAAAAAGTGTTCTGATTAGTTTCACTCCCTTATTGTCCTCTGCTAAGGTCAGGTTCAGTTCAAGTTTTCAATCATTTAGAGTGAGACGTAACTTTATAAATACAAAATTTTAAACTACAATATTGCTGGCATCTATTGGCCTATCAATTATTCAGTTGTCTAGGCTTTACATGTAGGTAACATTGCCAATGGAGAAGTGAATTTGTATTGCTATCATACAGGTGACTAAGCAGACATGTATCCATGTGTAATTTAATGAGCTAATTTCTGTGCTTCTACTTATGATCTTCTGTTCACTTGACGAGTCTCTCCAGCATATATGCTTCATGGCTAAACTGTGCTCAAGTTTAGGTACACAGAGGTTCAAATTTAATGTAAATAACAATGTTCTTGTTAATTGATATTGTCTCTATTACCTTGTATGACAATGACATTGTTCACTTGATCTCCCTCCATTCTCAGGTTCTGACCTTGCACAGGTATATTGATATGGCTTGTTTGCATTAATTATTTACCTAGTAGGTCACAAAGGGTAGCTACTGTTAATAGTTTCCTCAATAGATTTTAAAAACAGAAAAACATTTGAGGGAGCAAAGTCACATTCAAAAAGACACATTTTCCTCAAACTGTAACATAATTAACAACTGCAAGCCATTGAGTTGCTACTTGGGTAAAGGAGGTGTAATTTTAAAGTAGTGACACTGATTTTTCTATGTGTCTTTGGAGCTCAACTACATAATCTAAGACTCACCCTACATACGTTAATCCTGAAAGTAAAGACGACTAGATCTTGGACAGCACTTTACCCTAGCACAAGTCATAGTCTATCCTTCATCTCAATACAGTAGTTGGCCTTTCTAAACCCAGATTCCTCCTACAGGGTTGTTTGCTGGAGCAGGGGGTGGAGGAAGGCTCGATGTATATCTAGTTTTCTGATAGACCCTTGTAAAGCATTTCTTTTTAAGGCAAAATGAGTGAAAATGAAATTAGCTGTCTTTTACTTAGGATCTTAGAAGGATATTGGGAAAGATCTGCCTAACCCATAAATATTGCTTTTGATGCATGAACCCCACACCTTTGTGTTAAGCATCATTTCAGGGAAAGCATATAGCTCATTCATTATTTTTAATTAAGCATTACTTCCTGGAAATAAAAAATAATTCCAAGCCATTAAATCACTAATTCCTTAGTCCCAATTTGTGAACTACTGTCAATATACAACAAAGAGCTCTGAAGTGTATGAGAAAAGCACTTTATGTATACTTTATATATATATTCCATAAGTATATCTCGCACATACTTGAGCACATAAAGCAAATAGGCTTTGGAACCAAATAGACTTGGATTTGAATCCTTACTCCACCATTACTTAGAAT
>NW_012150507.1:746547-748772 GCF_000956105.1 Propithecus coquereli
TTCATATTGAAAGTAAGAATAAATAGTTTTACTTGGCTTTAAGAAAAAGTAATTCCATCTTTTTACAAATATGTGTTAAAAATAGATTTTGCCATTGCTTCAGATGTTTTGCTCTCTCACAATGATTTCTATGGACTATCAAGGGACAAGCAGAATGTCATGATTCCTTCTAAAGCCTCAGCTCTGTTCTTTTTTTTTTTCTACTCAGCCACCTCCTCCTCACTACTGTGATGATTAATAACTCATTTTCAGAGACAAGCTACTTTCTGTTCCAATAACATCACACTGATACCCATTCGGGTGTTAGCTGATCATCATATTTGTAATAATGACACATGGGTTAGAAATTCACACCACAGAGATAATAAATTTTTGTAATTGAAGTGGTAAGAAAGTAGTCTTTACTTGCCTACAGATTCTGATAACTTGCTTCTTGAAATCCAGTTTAGGGTAGAGGAGCCAGAGAGAATATTATATAGTACGGAGAGACATGGCATGTTTATACATAGAAAGCACAGGTATTTAAAGATATAATCCCTCCTCTAATTGATCTTTAAATTCAAAATAATTTTTTTAAACATCCAAAAAGGATATTTGAAGACCTTTGCAAACTGATTCTTAGTTATATGTAAAAGACAAAGGTACAGTATAATCCCTGAAAAAGTAAAACAAGGCAGTGAAATTGCCCTACTGAGCATCAAGATTTAGTAAGTATAAAGCTATAGCAACTCAAAGAGGTGGCTGGAGGTCATCAAAGGCAATATGACAAGTAGAACATGTTAGAATAGTGAGCTCAAATTTGATATTCCATTATATACATATATTAAACACCTAATTTTATCTTTTATTTTTATTTAAGCCATAATGATGTATGTACCGTTTTACTAAAATTTTACAGAAAGGTCAGTAAAGATCAAGTGTTAGCAAGGATATGCATCACGGGGAACCTTATTCACTGTTCATAGGGCTGCATATTGGTACAACCTGCCTTGAAAATCAACTCAGCATTATTTAGTCAAGTTAAATATGTAAATGCCTCACAACTCAAGAATTACCCTAAATAAACCATACAGATGTGAACCAGAGATGTATATGACTTTTCATGGTAGCATTCCATTCATCATAAACCAAAACTATTAACAATATTCTTCAAAAGAAGAACTCATAATTACACTGCATAACACACTCTCTCTCCCCACCCCCGTGTGTGCGTGCATGTGTGTGTACAGGCATACATTGTTTTATTGCACTTTGCTTTATTGCCCTTCACAGATATTGCATTTTTTTTTACAAATTGAAGGTATATGGCAACCCTGCACCAAACAAGTCAATTGGCGATATTTTTCCAAGAGCATATGTTCACTTTGTATCTCTGTGTCACATTTAGGAAATTCTTAAAATATTTCAAACGTTTTCATTCTATCTGTTATGATTATCTGTAATCAGTGATCTTGGATGTTACTACTGTAATTGTTTTCAGGTGCCACAAACTGCATTAATAAAAGGCAATGAACTTAACCAATTAATATTGTGTGTATTTTGACTACTCCACCAACCAGTCATTCCCAAGTCTCTTTCCCTCTCCGTTGTCCTCCCTATTCCTTGAGAAACAACAAGATGGAAATTGGGCCAACTAGTAACTCTACAATGAATTCTAAGTTTTCAAGTGAAAGGAAGGGTCACAAGTCTCTCACTTTAAATCAAAAACTAGAAATGATTAAGCTTAGTGAGCAAGGCACATTGAAAGCCACGATCGGCTGACCACTAGTTCTCTTGTGCCATACAGTTAGTCAAGTAATGAATGCAAAGGAAAAGTTCTTAAAGTAAATTAAAAGTGTTACTCCAGTGAACACATAAATGATAAGAAAGCAAAACAGCTTTATTGTTCATATGAAGAAAGTTTGAATGGTCTGGATAGAAAATCAAACCAGCCACAACATTTGCTTAAGCCAAAACCTAATCCAGAGCAAGGCCCTAACTCTCTTCAATTCTATGACAGCTGAAAGAGAGGAGAAAGTTGCAGAAGGAAAGCTAGCAGAGTTTGGCTCATGATGATTAAGGAAAGAATCTATCTCTGCAACATAAAGTGTAAGGTGAAGCATCAAGTGCTGGTAGAGAAGCTGCAGCAAGTTATACAGAAGATTTAGCTAAGATAATTGGTGAAGGTGGCTGCACTAAACAACAGACTTTCAATGTAGATGAAACAGCCTTCTATTGGAAAAAAA
>NW_012150507.1:751133-752600 GCF_000956105.1 Propithecus coquereli
GGAAAAAGAATACAGTTTCTTTAAGGAATACATTTTTTAAAACACAGTTGCAATTTTTCTATCACAATATTGTCAAGAAGTGTCTTCCAAAGTGGCCTAAAGAACCAGCTCCAACAGATGTTTCTTAAGTGCAGAGGCCTTGAATAAAAGCTAATAAACATGTAATAAATCACTCAAAGTCTACAAAGTAGAGAGGTATAAATAAATAGTAATTGAATATGTAGTTCAAAAGCAAAGCAAGGAAATTCTGGGTAAATAATGGTAATGGTGTCACAGTTCTCAAATCTCTCCAAATTCCAACATAAAAATAAGCGTAACAAAGACACAGTCAAAAACCAAAAAATCCATAGATAACATTTATGATGAATTTTCATTAATGTCAAAATACGAGGAGAGATCTAGATGACGCCAATAGCCACAAGAAATGCATGATGTCAGTGTATGTGTGAGGTCAAGCAGATGGAAGAATGGGGCATTTAAAAGTCTGAAAACAGAAGAAACACCAGAACAACCAACAAATATCCACAGGAAAGCATATTCAGGAATGTTATTGGATTTTTGATACCTGTTTTATATTCAATCAATCTCTGTGTACTCTTAATAGTTCTGATAGTTCTTAAAGTCTTCTAAGATTATCCAGGTAAATCATCATTTCATATGCAAAGTACAATTATGTCGACGTTTTTCAAATTCCTTTATGTCTTATTTTCTTTTATTATTAACATTGACTAGAACTTACAGAAAAATATTGAACAAAACAGAGATAGAAGTCATCTTTATTCCTCATTTATAAAATTATCTTTTCCAGTAGTTGAAAATGTTAATGCTTCATATGATATAGTATGGAAAAGATACCTGTACATCAGAATTCCATCCTGAACCCACTTTTTAATATAAGGAGACCAAAAGGGGAGAAGGAAATTTGGTGACTTGGAGTTCTTTTCATGCAGCTGCAGCAGTGCTGAGGGATGATGTGAAGGTCATAGGAGGATATCTCTTTTTGAGTGATATGCACAGCAGTGTTCTTACTGAACTCAATAGAACTAGTTGATTTTCTATTCCCCCCAACCTACCTTTCTTTTTAGCATCCTCTGTATATTCCAACTTATGTTTGCCATTTGTTATAATAAATATCAGTATATTTTTACCAGTATTGAGTATTGTAAGAGGTAGTGATTCATGTATGGCATTAATAGAAAAGTAAATACTGAAGAGGGCAAAGTGTTCTGAGCTTCTATAATGGAGTGTAGAAAATGTTTATATCTTCGAAAAATAAATTCCTTTTCTGTTTTCAAGCCATTATGCAATAAGCTCAGATCAGTTTGGAAACTATTTTCTAGTCCGTCAGTATAGGACAAGAGTAGGGTGACCAGAAAGTCAAGAGAGAGAGATTCAATCATGATGATGGTATTTTATACATTTTTTATTTACAATACAGAATATGGATCATGGACCTAGGTGAACTAG
>NW_012150507.1:752650-754771 GCF_000956105.1 Propithecus coquereli
ATAAACCATTGTTAGAGATTTTATAGCATCTTCATTTTCCAGGGGATTCTGTTTTAGCCCAGGTGCTATAAAAACCACAGCCTGAGTCAAGGATAAAACCAACTCTGTAATTGTGGATCATAAGCCTGAGAATGAGGGCGGTGGAAATGGAAGCACGGTAGGAGCGTATTTGAAGCAACCTGTTGCAAAATATTACAGTGCTGGTCACCATTTCACCACAGCCACACATACAAGCAGCAAGTCACTCAGAATGTGTGTTCACTTGACATAGGAGCCTTCTTTAAAGAGTTTTTGAGGGGGGATTTTCCTTTGCAGTTGTCCACTGGAGAGATGAAAAGAAGAAATTTACCTATAGATCTCCTTTCTCTCACTTGGTTCCCATTAATTAGCATTTACTCTACGGGGAACAAACTCCTCCCCTCACCTAGTTTGTTTTATCTTACCTTTAGAGTCTTCTGAGAAACAGACATGACCTCAAGTCTAATAGTGAAAGCATGATCCTGCATGGTTAGGGTGAGGATCAGGAGAGGGAAAGAAAGGAAGCAAATGAAATCTGTGAAGGCATGTAACATAGATTCCAACCTCTGTCTCCTCAAATTAGTAACATTTGTGTCTTGACTAATTTATCTAGCAGATACATGGAGAGAAAGAGACTTTATACCATAGGTCTAAACCCCTTTCCCCATCTAAACTCACTTCCTAGTGAACACATTCAATTTCACAGTTTTAATTGGCTTCCAAATGTGTAATCTCCAGCCCACATCTCTTTCCTGAGTTTCAAACATGTCCAGCTGTTCATTTGATGTCCTCACATGGATGCCTCCAATGTCTCTCAAACTTACTAAGTTTGAAATGGGCCTTTTGATTCATTTTGCTTCATCTTTTCTCCCACCATCCTGAAATACTTCAGTAGATACTTAACGAGTTTCTACGCTGCCACACTAGTTCTATACCCATCCAACCACTTCCCAGAACACCAGGCAGAATGAACTTTATTTCCTCTGGAATGATAATAGATATCACTTTGATCTCTTACTTTGTGCCACACAAACTTCAATGTGTTTTCTGTGATACATTTAGTCAATCTTCTCAACAACCCTAAAGACGGAAATTATTATTATCAACTCTGTTTTAAAGATGAGGAAACCTAAATAGAGATATTTAGTAACTGGCCAAAGTCAAAAATTTGTACTTGAAAGAGCTGGGATTTGAACCATGCTCTTAACCACTATTTAGTACTGTCTCTCTAATGGATTCCTCTTGCTTTCAGAATTAAAACTTCTCACCATGACTTCAAGAATGTGCATGGCCTAGCTCCTGCATCTTTCTCAAATCACATCTCATGTCCTCTTTCCCTAAGCTCTGTAGATACTTATTTTTCTGTTCCATGAACCTGCGAAGCTTTTTCTGGCCAGCTACACTGCTGTCCTCTACCTGGCCTGCTTCTCCCAGCTCTTACCAGGATGGCTAATCCTCATGTGTCCCCTCTTCAGAGATGCTTTCTCTAATCCTTGTGTCCTTTCTCGTGTCATTCCATTCACTTCCTTCATGGCACTTACCACAGCTTACATAATATATTTACTTTATTTTTTGTTTATTGAATGTATATTTCTTGAGGGTGGGGATATTTTGTATTTTGACCATTGTTGAACTCGTCAGTATTATGTACAATGCTTAATATAGTGAAACCTAAATATTTATTGAATTAATAAAGATACAGTTAGAGCTGACAAAGTTTAGAGAAAATAAAAATGACTACGCAGTCATCCCTCGGTGTTGGTGGGGGATTGGTTCCAGGACGTGCCCTCGCCCGCCACAGATACCAAAATCCAAGGATGCTGAAGTCCCTTACAGTCAGCCCCCAGTATCCCCAGGCACCCACGGATACAGGCAGCCAACTGTAATCACATAAAGAACCATCATCCAAAACTAAAAATATACTTTTCCACAAAAAAATAGACCTCTATAATATGCTCTCCAAATATATCTGATCTTTATATGTCTGCGGTTAAGCAATTCACTACTGCTAAAGGTTTTCTAAAGGAAGAACTGAGAGACAAATTATCTTAGAGTGAAATGTAAGAAATAAAAACATACTATTAATACAACAAAATATGGATA
>NW_012150507.1:754821-755864 GCF_000956105.1 Propithecus coquereli
AGATGCTGGCATGAATGTGGAGAAAAAGGAAGACTTATACACTATTGATGAAACTGCAAACTAGTGCAACCTCTATGGAAAATAATATGCAGATACCTCTAAGAACTGAATGTAGATCTACCATTTGATCCAGCAATCCCCTACTGAGTATCTACCCAAAGCGAAAAAAGTCATTTTAGATCACAACTAAAGTGCTCTCCCAAGAAACAAGTCACTAAGTTTGGGATAGTTTTTTAAGCAGCAGTTGATAAGCAAATCAAGGCGTCTTAGGTTCTAATATTTCTTTGTCTGGCTGGCACAAAATTCTGAGCCTGTCCACACCCTCAGCAGTCATCTGGCAGCAAATTTCATCTCCTCAACAACTTTCATTCTATCTCATTTTTCCCTTCTTCCTTCGCTCTCTCTGTGCCTTTCCTGCAACATAATCATTATATCAAGGTACCATTTTCTAGATGCAATCCACTCTGTTCCCAAGAACGTTTCCTTTTGCTTGAGGAAAAAAACTAAGTGTTTTTTAATCATAAAAATTCATGTTCTTTCTTCAAAATTGGAAACAATTTAAAACATGAGATTTAGAAAAAAAAAATTACCAAGCTGCAATTGTAACACTGGAGAAAAATACAGTGTCCCCATATACAGAGTTGGTCATTATGCTGTGTATGAATGTATAAAACAATTTTTACTTTAGCCAGGCTAAACCCTGAAGCTTTGAACTCTAAGTGGATTTTTAAAATATTTAATTACTGCCAGTATTGGCTAATTCACGTAACCTGAGCAGAATTCCATGGTCAAGAACTAAGAATAAAGGGAGACATTATTCTATTTAGAAATCCCTGTCTCTTTAACCTGGATAAAAATGTGTATAGTGGTGTGAGGACTCAATTTAAATTCAGATCACAGAAAACAGGAAGCACAGTGACAGTTATATAAACTTCCTAGCAGAGGGTAAATTTGTTGTTGCTATTATTGATTTCTTTTAAACCAGAGCACTTCTCATGCATCAGGGTTTTATTTTTTTAATGTTTTATCTGAATAAAAGTGAA
>NW_012150507.1:756048-757389 GCF_000956105.1 Propithecus coquereli
AACAGGCAGAGCAGAGAGGGTTTTTAGCCCAGTGAAACTAATCTGCACGATACTACAGTGCTGGAGACATGTCATTATACAATACATTTGTCAAAACCCATAGAATTTTCAACACCAAGAGTGAACCATAATATAAACTATGGACTCAGAGTGATAATGATGGGTCACTGTGAGATCACTGATTATATCAAAAGCACCACTCTAGTAGGGGATGTTGATAGTGCAGGAGGCTGTGTATTTGTGGGGGCAAGTGAACCACCCAAACACTTATAGTGGTTCAAAGCCTGAAACCTACCCTAATCTCCCAGATTGAATATGACATTTGGCCAATTCTACTCCAAAAAGAGAGCAGCATCATGGTTTATTCCTTGTAAAAATCTGGCAACAGGTCATTCATTCACTTACTCATCATTATTTCCTCATGATTATTCAATTGTTTACATATTCTCATAATATAATTTATGGGGTACTTACTGCATGCCAGATACTGAGATAATAAGTGTTCAAAAAAACCAGACCTAGACACTGCCCTCAGGGACCTATTTAATACCTGCTAGCAAATTGGTAAATCTCTGATTTCCTTTATAGAATTTTCCTGCTACACTGAGATATATACTGTTCATGTGCTAAGTTCAGATGTGCAATTCAGAATTATGACCAAGTGTTCAAATAGAGTTTTGCTAAAATATACTGTTGCTTTTATTTCCCCTCAATTATCAAAAACATAGGACCTAATATTAAAGAATGTTGCTACCTGGTAAGGCAGTACTGTAGTCGAGGGAACACAATCCAAACAGCCATGCTATGCAATTGTTGCTGATGCTTATTACCTAAAAATGATGGTAAGTATACTTTTCATCTTTGGCTTTTTATGAAAAATGTAATCATTTGTTAAAACGGCAGAATTTAAGTAGAATAGTGAAAAGCAAGTTTAAGTACGATACTTCAAGAGCCAAGATGAAGGAATCAATTATAACTTGGTGTCTTTAAGACTGTTTAGTCATTATTAATCACAGGTTAAGTGTCAGTCTTATTCCTTGACTCTACATCTTATCTTATACTCAAAAATATACATTCATTTGGAGAAATAATTTCTTTCACAGCCTATGGCTGCTGTTCTTACTTATTAAAAGTTTCCTCAAAAACATTTTTTCCACCTTTCCAAAATGAAACAATCTGAATAAGACAGTCATATGTATGCATGTAATGCACCCAGAGCATAAAACTGTGATTATCTCAATACTTACACTATTTCTCAATCAATTTTATTCTTTAACAGTGAAGTAATCAATGCTTAAGTTGAGACATATATATGTGTGTGTATGTATATGTATATATGTG
>NW_012150507.1:757439-759070 GCF_000956105.1 Propithecus coquereli
TATTTACAACAAATTTGGTTCCAAAGAAAAAGTTAGGCCAAAGAAGTAAATTTAAAAGTCAGTGTGAAGTTCAGAGTATTTACTAAAATCATCAGTGTAGGAGTGTTGATTAAATGCCTGTAGGTGGAAAATCAGTGATGCTGGCATTGTAAAGTTTGTTAGAAGAAAAACAAAATTGTTACTGCACTATTGTACAAAGCCAACATTTGTTCATACTTGGAAATATTTGCATTGTTCTGGCTACTGATCCTCAGGAAAGCCAAAACTTTTAAAGGAACAGTCCTATTCCTTGTAATTCCCCAACACTACATCCATTTACTCACTTTGTCCCTGAAAGGAGGAATGTACCAGCTCAGAGCCAAAACAAGCAGATATTGGACCACCAAACAACAAGAAGGGAGTTTCATTTAGTCAAAGCAAAAGGGTTAAAGTAACATAAGGAATGCTGTTTACGTTGCTATTGCTGCTATTGTTCCTGGTAGTGGTGATGTCTGGTTTGATTTGGTTTAGTTGGGGTATTTTACTCATTTCTTTTTCCTGGAATTCTACAATTTATGTAGATGATATAGTAAAACACTCTTTACCCTTGTTGAAATAATTTTAAGGCAACCTTGGCCTGGTGAAAGCTTTCTTGCTCCCGGAATTTTTCCATCCTGTGCTCATGAGAATATATGCATGACAGATTAGACCAGCTCCTCACTAGATCTTAGATATAATTTTTTCTTTTTTCTTGGTGTGCCATTACTTCAGCTCATTTCTGTTTGGCTCTTCTGGCTATTACAATCTAGTGTAAGAGTAAGATGCAAGTGTAGAGAAAAGAACCATAGAGCCCTGATCCGGTATTTCAGGTACGATTAAGACTTGGAATGGAAAGAGAAACCAGTTTACCACACAGAGATTTGAAGCCAAATCTCTAGCTAGTAATGTAGTAATTTGCCTGGTTTAGTCTTCTAGGCACATCTCTTCCTCTGTGATGCTGAGGCAGCTCTAAGCAGCTGGCTGGGGATTCTAGGAATTAGGATTTCAGCCACCTCAAATATAGTTTCACCTCCTTAGGACTAAGAAGGAAACAAATGAAAATGACTTTCCTTCTGTAAAAGACAACTTAAGATTAAATGACAGAAGACTTCTCAATGATACTGGTTCTAATATAGTAAATATAAAATGCTAAAGGGCAAAACTGAACCTCTAGGAGATTTTGGAAGCCAAAGTACTGTTAAGCAATAACAAATGTCATATCCATATTAGTTAATTTTATTCAATTCCAAGTCAATTCCAAGTCAAACTCTTAGGAAATGACTATACAGAGAGTGAGCATCTACCTAAAGAGAGTCATTTAGTAATCGTGATCCCCTCGACTGTCAGTTCTGTAGCCCGTGGCCATGTTGTAATCAGGATCCTGATTAACAGTGGTTGGACTGAAAATGATCAAACTTGGAAATGAATACACTCAATATAGGAAATACATTCTTGCTTTCACAAATCATTTAATCAATCCCAATTCTCCACACTCTTCTCACTTATATTACTTATCACTGGAAACTTCCATAACTCTGAGGTAAAAATAAGTGAAATATAAAATTGGAGATACTGAGCTATTTTTTGATGATTCCTGAACTGAAGAAGTTTCA
>NW_012150507.1:760525-761668 GCF_000956105.1 Propithecus coquereli
AAAAAACAGAGATGAAAGAGGGTAGAATCAATGGTCAAAAATAGAAAGTTGCCATATATTAAGCTGTCTTTTTCTCGTAAGCACAAGAAATTTCAAATCTCTGCGAATGTAGCACTTTCTTAGGTGAGAATTTTCCAAGAAATATTCAGTTTGTTAGTGTAAAATCAGTGCAGATGTCAAACATCTGATGGTAGAAAAGCAAGATTATATTTAGTTTTAACTCAGAATTTTTTGGAGAACTGGATTGATGTTTACTTACAAAGGCATATGTTCACTTTGAATGTTAGCATGTTGATGAGAAAGAAGAAAAATATTTGAAGGTAACAATCATAAAGACAACAAGAACTGAAAACAAATAACATTTGTTCCTGAAATGCCAAAGATTATTCAATACATACAAGTTAATATGCATGAAACTGTATTATCCAGTAGATTCACTGACTCCAGAAAAATTGAAAATATCTAGTCCAAACACACACTTCTTAGTTTTCCCAAGACAGTCTAATTCAAATAGTATACAATCTAACTAAATCAAGTTTAATTCACAGAGACATATTTCTGCATTGTACATGTAACTAGCCCATTTATACATCATTCAATCTGTCACAGAAATTCTTTCCATTTCTTTTTAGTTCCCAGGCAGCCAGTAAGTAAACTATATTAGCATGTCAAATGCTGACATTTTAAAAATAAGTTCCTTATTATAATGAAAGGCTGAACTTATATGGGGCTGGAAATAAAAATTACTTTCTTGTTGCAATGTCAAAGTTGCCAGAAAGACTACTATGTCCCCAAATCAATCTCTATAGGTTTCCTGGCATTTAAACTTTCTGTATGGGAGTTTATAATCAGCTTGTTCCTTTAATTCCGTTAGAATAAAAACCCAACTGAAAAGGGTAATACTTTGAGAAATTATCAGGTAAATATCTTTCAGAACAAAACAGTTTCAGATTCTCGTTAAGAATATAACTTGAATGGAAAATATCATAAATATTCTGGGATCTAATATGAAAGAAAGATAACCGGGGTCAGAGTGAGCAGTAACTGCACAAAGGAAGCCTATTTAATACCCACAGAGAACTGTGATGACTCTTTAGAATCAGGTTGCGAGAAACAAAGGAAATTGTCAAAGACTTCAAGGTA
>NW_012150507.1:773033-774793 GCF_000956105.1 Propithecus coquereli
GTGCTGCTGGAAGAATATCACAAAATGTCTGAAAATAGCCAGAACCCCCAAGTTAATAGAAGCATTTCTTTGCAATGCCTTAAAGTATATAAGATCATTGATTAATATTTTACTTATTTTCAGATGAGGATGATTATTGATATAGAATATTCATATCAACATAAACCTGTATAAGGGTCTCTTCCAAGATATGGACACCTAAGTTAAGAGAGTCCATGCTCTGACATTGAAAGTAGCTAAAATCTCTGTAAAATGAGAAACTGGCTACTCTCAGAGTAACTCATTCTTGGAGATAATTTGTAAATATTCTATTGCTGACCGAAATAAAGTTTCCCTTAGCTTCCATCAAGAAGATGGAGGAGTAGTCACAATATGATATGAACATGTTAATATAAAGAAACATTAGTCATTCAGTTATATTGCAACTTAACCGATTTAATGACCCAAAGAGCAAATTTGGCCTAGTGTCTCTTCAGTTTAAAAGATACTCTATCTGTGAAAAGGATAATTGGTCTCTTTTCCGTAAAGAAAAGGGAATATGAAGCTAGTGTAACTAAATAAAATTGACCACTAATATTATCCATCTCTTCTTCCACTAATTCTGTATCCACCAAGCTACCTTTTTGCATTTGCATGTAAATTTTTTTTCTGGAAGAGAATGTGCTGACCAACTATATTTCCTTCCTCTTGGCAGATATATTTCTGATTATGAATTAATGAACTAGCCTACTGGCTTATCAAGAGACTCTTATGAGTTTCATCAGCACAGGTCAGTTCCTCTGAGTCAGATCAAGTCTGTGTTTAATGATGGGATTGAGTTTCTGGCCTTACAAAGTTGAAAATCCAGTCTCTAGGGACCATCCCCCCACCCCCGCTAAGGTATCACCTGCCTAGGGACCATGCTTGAATTTCCAACTGGACTTTTAACATGTCTCTTTAAATGAAAAAAGAAGAAGTCTTTTAAAAGCAAGCAATTTCTTTAAAAGAACTCAGAAAAAAATCATAAGTTACCTAAGAGGGTAGGTAGGCAAATCCTAGGGGAGAGGCCTTCTATGTTCTATTTTGGTCATCCCCTTTGGCCTGTCTAAAAGTGCAGAGTGAAGCACAAATCTTAGCATTTATCCACTGAATCTGATCAACTTGGATATTTAGATCTCAGTCAAATCAGGTCACAAAAACCCGCATGTCTGCATCTATAAGGGGGTTAGAGTGGTCACTGCTTATCTTACCAGGCAATAACCTCAACTGTCCATTTTATCTGCCTAGATAGACAAAAAGTTGTTCTTTCTTTGGTAACTAAAGCCAAATGTTTAAAAAATACAAAAGAAACTTTAGAAAATGGCCATCTGTTCATTCTAATCCAGGTCAATGTGGAAACTCTTCAACTGTCCAAGACAAAAATTCCCTCAATTACATAAACTACTCTTTAAAATATACACTGTCACATTAAAAATTTAAAGATGGGACATTCTACACATGTGAAAACATATGACGGGAACCTCATATTGATGACAGTGGTTTTAGGGAATAAACATTTTCGTATTGCTAGACTGGGAAAAAGGTAAAATTTCCAAAACAATAACATATGAAATCATATGTGATTTAGTGCAGAAAAAACCGTAAACCACACATTGATCTTCCTATCAGTCTGATCTGAAAAGGATCTGCTCAAAATAACATCTCTTCCAGTAGAAAACCTATCATTCATTCTTTCAAATTTTTCCCTGTGGTGCATTCTCTAATAGAAAACTGTGTTCTTT
>NW_012150507.1:776346-787631 GCF_000956105.1 Propithecus coquereli
AAAAAAAATTTAATTTTTTTTGCCACATCATATTTTGTATTTTTATTGAAGCTTTGGGTTCTTTCTTCAGTTGTACCACAAAAGATATAATAGCAAATACCAAATTAGCATGATCCTCTTTGAAGAACCAATTACAATTTCATGTGAATTTCAATGCAAATTTCTTATTTTAATTTCTTTATCATATAAATATTACAGAGCACCAATCAACATTACAGTTTTCTAAAATTCTAGTCAAAGAGGCTGAATTGTGTTGGGAACACCAACTGTCTTAAATCAGATGCCAAAAAAAAGGGAAAAAAAAACTTCTAAAACTCTAACACTCCTAACAATTTTTTATCTGCTCACCAAACTATTCAAAACTATATATGCAGCTAAATATTTAAAATTAGACCAACAATATGTACACTGTCTTTTTTTAACATGTGCAATATATTTTTCTAAATGTCTTCACGTACATTATAGCACCTAATTTCATCTTTGGGTTTGGGATCAGTAACCTGGAAAAATGAGTCAGAACATGTTCCAAAGATGGAATAGCATTGTACAGTATTTTAAGTACATATTCAAATGCTAATATCCAAAACTATTATTTCATAATGCAGACCCAAGGAAAATGGAAAATTCCGCCTACATTTTAGTCCCCAGAAAAAGCCACTTTTGTACCCACTTTTTATAAAAACATGCAAGTATAGGAATAATTGCAAAATTTTAACAACCTATTAAATTTTTCTTAAAAGGCAATTCACGGTCCCTGTAAGTTTGCAGAAATAAAATTAATGAAAGCTAACTTTTTAAAAATGCAAATGTACCAAAAAGTTGTTAATTCTGGGTAAATACACAGGTATAATGAAAAGGTCACATGGTCCTTGCTCGTGTAACGTTCATTCAGTTGCATGAGTTTGAGATGAAACAGACTTGAACTTCTATCCTTATTGACAGAAGGCACAACACTTTATTATGCAAAGGATATGTCAGAGGTTGTCACCACTAGATTTATCAACCAATTTTATTCCTGGATTGCATTTGAATCTTTCAGTTTGAATTTTCTCAGGACAAAGCTAAAATCCCTTGGTCAAAGGAATAACAAATAAAAATTTGGCTTTCTGATTCAAGATGGCTGACGAGAGATCTCAGCTGCAACATCATCACAGAAAGAAGAAAAAGTTTTAGATGAAAAAGAAATAAAACATAGGGCAGGTGTAATCCTGAGGAAAAAGCAACCTAAACTACCAGAGATTCCATGGGAAGAAGTTGCAGAGCAGAACAAGGAGCAAGATATAAGTAGAGATCAACCCCAGAGAGGCCTGGAGCCCAGCAAAGAGGGTAGGTGGGAGGTTTTGCTTCTCCCTCGCTCACATCTCTGGCAGTCAGCAGGCAACTGAGCTACTGAAGAGCCTTTCTACCCTCACAAGCCCAAAAGTTGCTGCCGCCAATGAACTTGAAGTTCTTTAGAACAAAGCACCAGGCTGCCATCCCCATTGGGGTGACTTCCCATCACCACAGACCCAAGCCAAGTCTGCAAATGCCATATTGTTTTGCCACCTGCTGTGTACCTTTATACTCCCTGGGGAGCTTCAGCCCTTCAGTTTTCATCTTGCTAGTTCACACACAAACATTTCCCAACTCCAGCCCAGACTGCAGGCGTCAAAGACACCAGTGGGTCCTGGGGGATCTTTGGGACCCTAGAGCTTGGACACTCCAGGAGGGCTGCCTTCCAGAGAGAGGGACAGAGAAGACCAGAGTGCTAGCTGTCCTCCATTCAGACTCTTTTCCTCCTCTACCCCTCCCCCTACTACTGCTGAGAGAGATGATTGAGCCAAGACTCTCAAAAGCAGCCACTTCCCCTCTGTTGGCATGCCTACCACGTTGAGACTTCCACAGAGAGTGGGGCTCACACTTTTCCTCTTAAAGTCCAGCACCAGACCAAGGGATGCTTAGACTGAGCTCCCTGCTTGCTGGCTCTCCCTGGAGCTGCTCACCCAGTTGCTCCAGCAGAGCAGGACATATCCTGAAGAAGAGGGACATTAAACTTGCTTGAGCACCCCAAAGGCAACTCAGGACCAGCACACTTCACCCTGACATGGTCAGGGGTTGATCTTCAGAGTCCCAGGGACAGGCCCACAGGTCAGATCCTGTACCCCCAGGACTCAATCATGTTGCTCGGGGGTATAGGAGAGGGTATTTGTGAACTAGTCTAGTGAAGCAAGAGAGCCCATGTGGGCAGAACTGAAACGAGAGTACAGTCTAGGTCCTATCAGCAGCATCCTCGTGGAGTTCCCCTTCCCCTATAGGAAGGCTCTACTCTCAGCTCAGGGTGGTATCCTGGACAAGGAATCTCCCAGCCTGCAGTGCCATTACTATGGAGCTCAGCTAGTTTGAGCTCCTGCCTATGGCCAGATGCCAGAAGACCACAGGGCAGGGAGGGAGAAAAAGAGCGAGACCTACTCCCGACAGCCAGAATGGGAATCTCAGATGGCCCCTCCCCATGGGCAGACTTTCTGGCTTGATGAGGCCACTTCAGCACCTCACTGGCAGCTTTCCCCAGCAATGCAGAAGTGGACCTTCACCCCTGCCAAGACAGCTACCTTATTGGCTTTTGTGGAGCCTGAAAACAGGCTGAATTGACCCAGCACCACCCAGCCTCACTCCCACACCTGCCTCTGCTGTAGTGGAGAATAAGGAGTCCCCTGGGAGCTCCAGGGGTCAGCCCACTGCTGGGGGATTGAGTGCTTCTCCCGAGGAGCTAAAACTGCTCACACGTCCCCACAAAACAACACTGTAGCTGGTTCATCTCAGCTAGTGCCACCTACTGCCAGGGAGATAAGTTTGTACAGCCCTTTACAGCATTTACTGACTCAGTCTTATAGGGCGCTGCTGATTCTTACACACAAGCGCCATCTACTGTCTCAGAGATCAAACTGGGAATCCCATTGGGGATTAGGGTTTCAAAATATGAATCTTGAGAAGACACTCATTTGCTCCGTAGCATGTTGGAAACTGGAACTGTTGGGGAGAGCCTCTCTATCTGGCACTGGAAACTCAGTAGCTGCCACAGGTGCTGCTCAAGACAGAAATCTACATAGAGAAATACTCTGATATCAGTTCTCCACCTTCCACCATTGCTTCCCACTGGCCAAAGCTACTGGAAACATCTAAGCAATCCTGGGATAAGTGTTCTCTGTCATGGAAGGGGGTGTTAGAGAAGGGATAAAGGAAGAAGTCCTAGAGAGAAGAGCTAAATGAAGCACAGATGAGGACTGAAACGAGGTGGACCATACAAAAAGGAGACCCTTTTCAGTTTGCAATCTCTCTATTTAACCAAAAACATCTGGAAACATTAGATAGAGACATTGCTACAATAATGTCACTGGCCCAAGCACAAATGAGGTGATCTTAAATAATGAGATTGTTGTTCATGAATAACAAAAGAAAACAGTCTTTTTAGTCTCATTTTATTTCAAATTAATGGTCCTGAGGTTTTAACAATAAAAAGCAAAATTTTTTTCTAAGATGTAATTAAAGCCATACAGCTGATTATATAAAAGCAAACTGGAAAATAAGCACAATTTTAGTATACTGAGCTTTTGAATTTGCTGCGAAAATGTATTCATGGGGAAAATAGATTTGCTCTGAATTAATCCCCAATGAGCTTTAAACTAAAATTATTTCTAAAATTTGGTTTTTAAAAAGTCATTAAACTTTCTCTTCATTAAAATATCTATTTATTTACACACTGCTGCTAAGTGTTCATGGAAAAAAAAACACTAAACATTGAATCTGGTATAGTATCTAATTAAAATAGAGGCCAAGTACCAAGGTTAGAGTCCTGCTGTCACTAATTGGCTTTGCAAACTTTGGTAAATCAATTACCAGTGTATGACTCAACTCCCCTTTGTAGTACAGAGGAATAAATATTCCTGTCCCACCATCACATATTTGTGTTGAAGTTCAAAATAGTTCAGTGTTTAAAATATACAACACGTAAAAGCACCTTGTAAAATTAAAAATGGCTAAATCATAAAGTGGTAACAATAACTCAAAATAAGAAGAACAATTTAAGCAACTTCTAAAATAATGTAGTGAACATCCACTATGCACTGGAGAATTAGCTTTTAGGAGGAGTGATTATATAAATTAAATTAAACTGAAAAAAATTAAAGCGATTCCCTAGACTATTGTGGCCATTAAACATCCCATGCCCTGGGATCTAGCCATGTTCATTTTATTTGCCAGATAAATGTTGAAAATATCAACTCTATAATAAAATAATGATTTCCTTTATTGAAACTCTTTTCAAGTCAGTATTATCTTATTTTAGTCTAAAACAATAACAAAAAGGAAATATTTTTCAACAGATAAATAAACTAACATATCAATAATATGTGAAAGTAACAAAAATTAAGCAGACAGTCCTACTAAACAATGTAGATGCAATAAATTAACACAAGGGCCAAGGAACACTGAAAGCCCAAATTTCCACTAGAGATATCCAGTCATAGATGGGCTTTTAAGCTCCATGCTAAGACTCCAGCAATAGACAGATTTCCATTTATTAAACTCTATTATGTGAAAACTAATATTATTTAAAGACGCTGGTCTGATCTCTTGCGGTAAACATGTACTCTTCTTTTTCTGAACTCCATAGTAATTAGCATTTCTTATTACATTCTATCTAATTTTATCTTGTTTTATAGCATTGTTTCTTCAAATTATTTGATGACAGAACTGTGGGTTTTTTTTTTTTTTTCTATGTTTTGCCTTTTCCAAATTTACCATCTTATGCAAGATGTTCTTTGGAAAACATTTGGGGAATACATTTTTGTAAACATTATTACATTCATCTGATGGTTGCTTTGAGAATATTGAAAACAAAGTGCCACACTTTACTCATCAGTGTGTGTGTGTGTGTAACGTTGTGCCTAGCACAGTGCCACGTACACAAGAGGTAACAGTTATTGAAAAACATGAATCAGTGAATTCTGCTCCTTATTTGAAGAATTTGGTAGACACAGTATTTTATTAATAATTTAATGTCTAGAAAGACTAAGAACTTGGAAAAACTACCATGAAAGAATTCAAAAGTATAATGCAACATATATTAGTTTAAATTTAAAGGACTTAAAAATTATAAGATATTTTTAAATGATGTAATCTAATGCCATCATTTCATTGAATGTGTACATAAAATATTATTTCTCTTTTTAAACTTTTTACTTAAATTTAAAGACATTGGTTGTGAAACAGTTCTTGAATTTTACAGATTTAGATTTTATTTTAATTTAAAGATACAAGGTGTAAATTTTAAATATTTATATTTTTATTTTAACTTATATATTAAGTGTGAAACAAATAAAGAAAAAAACTGTTCAACATTAAGAATTGTGGAGTTTCAATATACTCTCCAATGTGGCTAAAATTTAAAAGACTGAAAATACCAAGTGTTAGTGACAATGTAAGCAACTGGAATATCCATGCATTGATGGTAGAAGGGAAAACCAGTATAAGCACTTTGGAAAACTACTTCAGTATCTAAAAAATATAAACGTAACATACATAGCAAAAATTCCACTTCAAGATGTATGTCCTATAAAAATAAGTACCTACGTCCACCAAAGGATACACACAATTTATAGTAGTCAGAAACAGTAATAACCAAAATATCTGTCGGAAATAAAATAAATACATCGTTGTTTATTATTCATACAAAAAAATTCTAAGCAACAAACAGAAAGAATGAACTATTGCTATATGTAATGACATGGTGAAATTTCACAGACGTAATGTCACGGTGTAACTGCTACCAGACTAGCAGTTTGTAGTAAAAACGTAATTTTTCAGAAATTGGACGACAAGCAGCAAAAGCTTGTGATTCATAAAAAAAAGGAAAAAAAATGATACGACCCCCAAATTGCCCCATGACCAGCCATACACTGTGAAGTCAGTTCATGGACAAGTAGCCCATAGTGTTCTCACTGAGCATAGGACACTTGGGATTTGGGGGTACTGGGGAGGCTTCAGTTTGCTAGGCAAGGTACTAGAGAGAAATGATCTCAAAGAGGGGGATCTAGGGGGTTTCATTAAAGTGACACATGATTTATAATCTAAACTGGAACACTGGGGAGTGAAATGACAGGCTATTAATAATTATGCCAGGATTACACATATGAATCAAACCTGTCATTCACAAGCAGGCATCATCAACCTATTACCATGCTGTTTCTTGCTACCACAAGGAATTTCTGTTGAAGATCGGTCCTAAATACACGGGTTTCTGGAACACATGGGTTGCCGCTGTTGCAAGGCTTTTTTTCCTGCCAGCCCCACAGGGCCACAGTGGCCCTTCTCCTGCACTCTGTCTTCAGGGCATACCAAGGTCATTTGCATATGTGCAGCCACTGTTTTCAAAACCCCCATATGTTAGGAATTCTTGCTTGAACGAACTTACAGCACAAGTCACGTACTTTACCAAATCAGCCACTATGAGCCCTTTTAGAGAATGGTGATGGTTGCGCAATTCTGTAAATATAGAGTAAAAACCATGAACTGTATGTTTTAAAGGAGTGAATGTCATGGCATGTGAATTATGTATCAATGAAGCTGATTTTGTTTTTTTTCAAATATTGTACTGAGTATAAAACACGAGGCCAAATGTTTTGCCAGGTAACTTTAATTTTGGATCCTTATGTAATCTCCACTTGGGTCATGCTCCTCTAAATTTGGATCTCAGATAGTATAGTTGAGAAATCCGAATTTCTCTCCTATAAGGCCGGTCCTAGGTTTCTTACTCAAATTAGTTCAGCAACCATTTCTGTATATCAATGGGTATGAAACAGTGGTTTTCAAACCTTAGTACATATTCATCAGAAATTTCTGGAAGATTTACCAAAGGATAGTTTGCTTGACCCCAGCACCAGCACTTCAGATCCAATAGGTCTGGGCGGGGCTAGAATTTGCAGTACTAGCAAGTTTCCAAGCAATGCTGATACCGCTGATCCAGGGACTATACTTTGATAACCATGGGTGCTAAGCCTTCATGTACCAAAAAACAAGCAATTAAATAAAAAAGGTAACTTATACTTCTCCACCAGGTGTCATTTGCTTTATATTTGCAAAACTAAGAGCCACTCAAGTGACCCTTCTGAGTGAAAAAAAAATTAGCATCTCAAAGTGAGAATTTTAAAGTTGAATCTGCAAAGGAGGGAAAACCTATTTCAGGTGAAGAATGACAAATTTAACCCTGTGATGACATTGAAACATCTGGGAGGAGACGTTGTTGGAGGTTTGTGAGAAAAAAATAGTTATGTCAGGTTTCAGTCTGAAATGTCGGTGCTTGGCGCGCTCATGGCCAAAGAATGACCAGACACGCCAAAGTTAGGCAAGCATGAAAATGAGGTTTATTGAGGAGAGAAAGATAGGATTATAGGGCAAGAGCAAGATATAGGATTACAGAGTGTGGTACATACGCCACAGATGACAACCGGGCCCACTGCTGCAGCAAAACAATGAAGGGCACAAAGAGAGGTTGGCTGTGGTCTCTGTCTTATTTTATGGTGCCTGGATAGGGACCTCCCTCCTGGTTTGGAGGTCACCATAGAACCACTTTGATTGGACAGTTGGGGGTCATATGACCTGAGCCTTAACTACCCATGTGTGTTCTAGGTCACTTTTGGACTTTATGGTACCCATGCTGCGTGGCCGTGGGCTAGAGAGTCCTCTGCATTCTTTTGCAGCTGGTGCGCCAAGTTCTGATTGGCAGATTCGTAGAGTATTCCCGCCTCCCCCAAATATGGAGAATTAGGGTTGCGCAGGACCAAGATGAGGGCAACAGCACCCACTTTCGTCCATAGGAGACTTGGAATCCCTCACTGTCTAACAGTTAGTAGTTCGGATTTTGAGTATGAGTTTCTTTTGAACAGTGTTTCAAGGGAGACTGAGAACAAAGGATTGTGCTTACAGGAAGCTCTATAGTTAGAGGCAGGAAGAAGAGTTAAGAAAGGAGGCAGGACAGTTGGGAATTTAGAGGTAAAAGCAGGGTCGGATGTTGCTGTGAAAGCAGGCAAAGCCGTGTTAACAAGCAGCCAGCAGCATAAGAGGCAGAAGGAAAATGTAGTCTGAAAAGAAAGCCTGGGGTTTTTAGAAGACAGAACAAGGTAAATTTGGAGCTAGCAACAACTTTAATGATGACATAAGTGGAGTTTAAAAAAAAAATATTTGCCCATTTCCCTCAGTTAGAAATTCATTTTACATCTCAACAAAATGCCATACAAGTAAAACATTAACATGAAAGTTTTTTAAAGAAATGCTTTTTCTATTTTCTACTTCATTTGGTCAAATAATAGGTCATGACATGAACTTGTAAAACCACTGGTCTGGGTTAACTTATATGTGTCACTGAGGAAGGTAATGCACACTCCAGCTGTGTGGATAGCTGAATCCTTGTCCAGTGTAAGGCCAATTAAAGGATCATGGGGAAGGCGTTTGCCATGACCTTGAGCTTACAAAGCACCTCAGGCTTAAATGCTTTTCATATTTTAGCCTTATTTAGCCTTTTCATATTTAGCCAATAAGCAATAAAAATGCTTACAGTTAATTGTGATGTTGTATATGAATATTTAGATTTCTGTTCCACCTGCCACAAAAATTAGTCTATTAAAAATATATGAATATAGTTTATAAGTACACTATTTTGATCCCAGGTACCACTGACTTTGTTTGCTTAGTTGTATTTTCTAAATTTTAGCTCTGGACTTCCTAACAGGCAGCCTTCACTAATCCCTGGGAGTTCTGATCCTTCACTCTTTCCGCTACATTACTCTGGTCTTCAGTTGCCTGGCAAGAATGATAGAGTAGAAATGCTGGAGTCCAAGAAACCTGGTTAAAAAAAAATTGTGCAATTTTTAGCTGTGACATATTGGATAGGTACTCTTATCTCTGTGATCTCTGTTTTCCTCATGTCTAAAATCTAAGTAATACTGCCAGCTTTGTTATATCTAAACCAAATACTGTAAATATAGCACTGCATAAACATGAATTTATTTCTTCCCTTACCCAGAGTAAGCATCTCTGTGTCTGGCATAAAGCGGCACTCGATAAATATTGCTGCCTGCACTCATTACCACATCCCTCCAAGTTGTGTTATTCCAAGGAGTAAGTTCTGCTCTAAATTCACTCTTTCTTATTCCTCTACTCGCTCTCCTATGCCAAAAGCCAGCACAAGTCATTTCAGTGTCCAGTGAAGGGGAAAGAATCAGGTTTTCTCTGAACAGCACATCACTCCACAAGAATCGCATTAGAAAAGCCAATAGAGAAAGGATTGGGGGTCGCTGAAAAAAAATTTTCAGCATGGTGAACAGAAATTATGAGAATTTCTCTTGAAAGGATTTGGTTTAAACCTATCTACATGTATAGCTCTTCACAATAGTTCAATTTTATATCCATCTGTGTATCTAATCTTTCCTAACCGGCTGTAAACCTCTTGAGGGCAGGTCCTGTGCTTTCTTTAGCTTAGAATTCTCCCATGGCACCTACTCCAATTGTCTTTCTACAGAAAGCTTTAAATTGTGTGTGTTGAGTCAGTAAGATTGGGTTTTATTCGGGTTTAGGGTAAAGAATGTTGCATAATGGTTTCCTTCTGGAACTCATGCTGTTCTTAGTGGAGAGCAATGAGTAACGAATCCATTATACAGTCCTGCATTTTGTAAAAGCTTCCGAGAAAATGCTACCTGTGGGGTCCTCTCAATAGAGATTCAGGCAAACAGACTAAAAACAAAACCAAGGCTGCAATCCTTCTGTCCCAATAACTTCAAGTACGTGCTTTGATTTGAAACAGATGGATTTGCTTTGAGCATAATACTCCTGGACAGCTAAAACATAATACGAATCTCCTTTCTAATATTTTAGAATACCCAAGACCCTTGATTCTTGAAAAGACAGGGAAAAAATCCATCAGCTGTTTAAAAAGTTTCCAAAATAAAATTACTGATACTGTTTAGCTTGATTCATGTAAATATTTTTAAAGGAAGCAATCTAGATTTTTCTTTTCATCCTTCAGGACTATAGTAAGTCAGATGTAAAAAGACTCTAAGTCCCTAGAAATCAACAGATAATTTTTTGATATGTATTATAAGCTATCTGTAGTTCACAGAACACTCAGAGACAGGCCTCATCTGATATGTTCCTTGTAATCATTCTGGGAGATACGACTGTTTCATTTCCACTTCATAGATGAGGAAACTGAAGTATAGTGAAATGATTTTTCCAAAGTCATCACCCCAAGGTTAATACTTACACACTTTGAGCTGTTTTATTCTCTAAACCCTGAGGTTTCACTACAGATCTTTGGTATTATTGCTGTGATTTCTCTTTATTCTATCTTGATGTCTGAGGAAAATATTGCTAATGAGGTACTTTCCTCTAACAGGGTTACCATGTGATGGCAATTTCCACCTTGAATCAGAGCAGTCGGAAAATAACAAAGGAAGAATCACAAAGAGTATCTGCTGATGATAGCAAAGGCTACGGCGGGACTGGAATGGAAAAATTCCAGGGACAAGGCTGAAGCTTCCCTTAGAAACTACACAGCACTTTATGCATGGATATCTTAACAATTTTTCTTCAGTCATCAGTAGATGGCAGTGATCTAGAAGGTAGAACTGCAGTAAGCAGTTTTAGGTAAGCTAATGGTAGAAAATGACCCGAGAGTTTGCATGCACTGCCACAATTTATATACAACTTGGAAATTTTATGGTACGGCATTAAATCAAAATGGCTTAGCTAAATCATGTGTATAAGCAGTGACCTTCTACTGCCCCTATAGCTTCACAATAGCAGCAGATGCCTTTGTAACTACCAGGATTGATTCATGCTATTCTCTCTTAATAGCACGGCTTTCAAAGGCTTTTCAACTGCCTCAGTAAGTGCCAATACAGCTATATTGCTCTGCTTTAATTAAGTTTGTTCGATTACAATCTAAATTTTACATGTTTCATGCCAATTTTCATAACTATCAGCTTTAATCTGACATTTCAGAAAACAGAATTTCAAATATCAAATACACATTCCACATTTCTCGCCTTAAAAAAATTACCTATGCCAATATTGAGTTTCCAGTTTAATTTATTTGATCTAAATTTTAGTAATAAGCTTGTATGAATGGAAAGCTCTGAAGTCATTTTGAGAACAATTGGAAACATTTTAATTATAAACCGGATGTTTGGTGATATTAGGAAATTGTGTTAATTTTGTCAGGTATAATTATAATATTATGGCTTGTAGAGAAAAGT
>NW_012150507.1:787681-803258 GCF_000956105.1 Propithecus coquereli
GTGTTAAATTACTAACACTTGTCACAAATCTTTGAATGAAATCAACATTGTCAAAGATAGTGTTGTATATATTCCTAGCTTTGTATACCTAAGCAATATATATTATATATAATATATAGAGAATGTTACATATAGATGATAACATAGATTAAGCAAATATATCAAATATAAAAATTATTGAATGTATATTATAGATATTGTGCTAATTGTATCAATTTTTCCTGCTCTGTATATTTGCATATTTTCATATGAAAATGTTGGAAAAAATTAATTTTGTACTACCTACCAAGAGCAGAGACATAACTGCAACTGAGATTGCAAAAAGAATAAAGCATAGTCCCTGGTTTCATAGTTCAATAGTCTAACTAAAGATACATAAATATATATAATCATTATAATTTGTAATGAATATAGTGCTAGTACTTAGTAGCAAGATCTTGAGGGCCTAGAAGAGGAAGAGAGTAATTTGCCTAAAGATGTCAGGCAAACATTTCCCACAAGAACTGATGCTTATGTAAGGGCTCAGAAATTATATACAAGCATGGAGGGCATTATAGACAGAGGCAAGTGAGGAGCACACCTGTGGAAACATGAAACAGCACACTCAGAGTGGCTGGACCACTGAGTATGACTAGAAAGACAATGAAAGATGAGTCTGGGAAGCCACACACAGGCTGGAGATTTAGTAAGAA
The DNA here is from genome assembly GCF_000956105.1 of Propithecus coquereli. Classification (NCBI taxonomy): domain Eukaryota; kingdom Metazoa; phylum Chordata; class Mammalia; order Primates; family Indriidae; genus Propithecus; species Propithecus coquereli. The sequence continues at coordinate 788,374 of NW_012150507.1, forward strand.
GCAGAGTACATTCTGCTACATATTTGCAACATTTTTCTGGAGGCAGTATGAATCCACTAAAAAACTGTAAGAAAGGGAATGATATGTTCATTGATTGGTGAATTCCCAACTGAATAATTGTTCAACCTCCTGGGTCAAAACAACTTTTTGGCTAATGTCACATAGAAATGCCCTTGAAGTTTTCCAACAATTCGAAGAAAATCGTGGCTGATTTTTCAGAAGAATGAGCTAAGTTTATTCAATTGAGCCCAGAGAAAGCATGCTATTATCATATCAATAGAGATTAAATAGAGAAACCCCTTAATGATAGGAATTAATATATTAATAGATATGTATCATTTCATAAAATTTGGCATTCAAATATAAGGACAAAACTAAACCAGGCTGCTCACAGTGGCTCATGCCTATAATCCCAGCACTTCAGAAGGCAGAAGTAGGAGGATCACTTGAGGACAACGGTTAGAGACCAGCCTGGGCAACACAGCAAGACCTCATCTCTACAAAAAATTTAAAAATTAGCCAGGTGTGGTGGTGCTGCCTATAGTCCCAGCTACTCGAGAGGATGAGGTGAGAGGATCACTTGAGCCCAGGAGTTCAAGATTGCTGTGAGCTATGATTACGCCACTGCACTCCAGCCTGGGAACAGAGTGAGAGCTTGTCTCTTAAAAAATAAATACACAAAAAATAAAAAACACTAAGCCAAAGAAAAAAGAATTTATCAATGATTGTTCACATTATTAAAAGATTATTAACTTTGAAGAATTGTTCACTTTTGTTAATCTACCATGAACATTGAAAATTTTTGTTCAAAGATAACTGACTACTCCTTTGGTACATGGGAACAAAGAATTCTCCCAAATTTCTAGAAGCCACCTGACACTGGACATCAATGGCAAATGAAAACAAAGCCCAGTGAAATAATTATGCTAGGTAAAAAAACAAACACACACAAAAAACTATGTTTCAATATGCACTTTTCATTTTCCAAAAAAACTTACCTATTACATTAAGTAAGCTCCACCTCCACTCTTTTCTGACTTTGTTTAAGCCTATATTTACCTCTCAAAATTTGGCCAGTGAATGAGTAGTTTGGTTGCATCATCAGAATCAGTTTCCTGAGTTTTTTATTTCAATCTTTTTTTTTTTCACAGAGCATACATATTGAGTGCCGGAAGAAGTACATTTTAAGGAATTTCTCATTTTAGTTTTGTCAGATGCTATTTACGTAATCTTATGTTCCTAGTAGCATGAGACATTCTAGCTTAACTTCTTAGACTTCAGCCTTCTTCTCGGTTCAATGTAACACTGTTTAATTTTTCCTCTGACAGGAATGAGGAAATAATTGCTTATAGTTGTAGGGCTATGACCCAGTATTGAAGAAAGATAACAATTTTGAGTCTAAGTTCTACTTAAGAGATAGCTTTGGGAAATTTTAGGAATCAAGAAAATATGTCTAAATGTAGTTTCTTAACTGATTATTGGAAGAGTAGTCAAAAAAAGGATAGGAGACTTCATGAAAACTTTATGATGAATAACATTATAGTCCTTAGTAATCACTTTCACACTAGATCCCCTGGAAGAACTAGAACATCTGCTAGGCTTTTTCCAACTTGAATTCCTGGGCTACCAATTAGAAATGGAAAATTACTTAAGTTGTGCCCATATTAACTATTCAGACTCTATGTTTCTCCCCGGGTCCTTGTTCATACCTCTAAAGGAGAACACAGAAAATCTAACATTGTCAGAGAAGAAACAGAGAAGTCTTCAGCTACCTAAAACAAGGATGTGGAATGGAAGATACAAATATCCCTGGACCATTATTTTTTTGTAATCAGGAAGCACCTAGGATAATCCTCCTAGACTTCATTTCACACTGAGTACATGGCATAGGAAATTTAATATAGCCCTCAGGGAGCTTGGGGCTTAGCCCAAAGGTATTATCTAAAATTTGAAATATTTAAAGGGCTAGTATAACCTTTAAAAATACTTCCAAATTTTGCATTCTACTGTTTAATATATCAACATTTCTTTTAATGGAAAATGGTTTCAGCTACTCACGTGTTAAATTACTAACACTTGTCACAAATCTTTGAATGAAATCAACATTGTCAAAGATAGTGTTGTATATATTCCTAGCTTTGTATACCTAAGCATGGTTCTAAATATCTTTACACACATTTTCACATACCCAGCTTGAGAAGCATGATCTACATGCAATCTAAAGGTTTTTGTGTGAAGAGCACACTCCTGAGCATGATGTTGAGGACTTCGAGACTCCAGAGATAGAGGACTGCCTGCTCTTCAGATGGTGAATGTTTGCTGAGGCTTTAGATTTCTTCATCACTTGGGAAAACAGGAGGTACAAGTACTACTGGGTCATGCCTTGAGATCAGCAGAAAGAAAGAACATGCTCTCTTTAGTTAAACCAAGGAGAATTCAGGGGCAATGCAATGCTTCTGTCAGTTTAGTTCACATTCATCTCTAGAGCAATAGCAGGTGCTGGGCTTGTACAGGTGAGCCACCAAACTCCTCTTCACCCTCGGGTCTCAGTCTAGTCACTCCTCCCTCAGGGAGGCCTCTCTTTACTCCCCAGAACTGGGTGAGTTACTCTGTTCATATATCCTCACAGGCTCTTTCTAAATTTATAATTATTTGTATGCTCAACCTCATTGCATGAACCTTAAGTGCATGGAGTGTGTCCCTCTTACTCTCACTGCCTTAAGTATAGCAGGTCCTTACTAAATATGGATCAGCTGCAAAATTAAATAATCACTTTTCTATTAGACATCAGTGGTGAATGATTAATAATATGAGTAATTATAATACTTACCTTCATGTTTCTCTCCCCACCCCTTTTTCTCTTTCTCAGTATTGACATTAATACATTTTTTCTATTTATGGGAAGTTTATGCATCCTTGCATAAACCTATAAAATTTCTATATACTGGCTTATCTTTTAAACAGGAAGAAATAATATCTACCCCTTTTCCCCATATTTATTAATGTTTGGCTGGAGAAGTCAATCAGTCATGAAATCAAGTAGCATGCTACCTTCAGCAGCTGTAGATGCTGTTGAATTGTCCTTTGTTCATATTAGTATCATCAATTTAGTGGAGACTATTGAACAAATAACAATACCTGGAGGATTAGCTTAAACATGAAACACAATTCAGCTAGCTAAATCACAATAAAATGAAAAGGTATATGACTAAATGAGAGTGTCTTATTCATTTGGGCTCTTCTTCAAAATAAATATACAAATATGTTTAAGAGAGAGTGAGTGACAGTTGAAAGTACATAGGAAATACCAGGTCCTCTTCAATGAATTATGAATAGTTGATTATTTCACCAAGAAATTTCAAACACAGATGGTAAAATATTAATCAGCCTCAGCCCCTACTTATCATGCAGGACAGAAGGAAACCTCAGACACAAATGTTATTAGTCATGATTCAGGTCATTTGGAAAAGTATATTCTGGAGCTGGCATGAGTAGGTCAGAGATGCAGGACAAATGTGATTGAACAGGAGAAAGTAGAATGATGTCATTGGTTAGGTCAGCTGAGACAGGAAATCTGTAGGCTGCACCTTAATTCTCATACCATCTTCATATCTGTCAAATAAAGTTAATGAGTCATTCCAAACAATGAATGACTGTTGTTTGATGCTACAAGACAAATTACTTTGCAAGGTCACTACATATGAACACCAGGTTACTTTATTAACCTCAGACTGAGATAATCAAGAAGGAAATAATGAATTTTAATCTGACAACCCCCCCAAATGACAAAGTTTTATTTTTCATTCAATTGTAATCATACCTCATAGATATAAGTATAATTATTTGCCTTCCTAGAACTAATATGCTACTGTGATGATGGTAAAAATACATATCTATACAGCATCATAATTTCAGGGCAAAATGCACATGTATATAACCAAAATAAATAGATAAATAATAAACTTGTTAATGATTACACAATATCCCAGCATGAGGCCAAGTGTTTTACATGTACAATATCACTGAATACTCAACACTATGAGAAAGGTAATAGTATCATCATACTTGTTTTGTAGCAAGAGAACTAATTTTCAGTGAAATAAATATCTTGTCCAAGACAGTAGGTGACTAAGTGGGATTCAAACCTAGGTTGTCTGACAACAACATCTGCACTATTTATCACAATAATATTTTGCTAGTGTGTGTACATGTGGAAAGACAAAGAGAGAGAGAAAAAGGGAAAGAGAGAGAGAGGTAGACAGAGAGATTGTGCCTATATGGAAGGGCAAGTTTTCCTTTCTTCTAGCTAATAGCTTCTTGATGAAGGTATATTTTGACAAAGGTAATGCCCTCCAGTTATATTTCGTTGAAGAGATTAGTGGCTGAACAAACCTGAATGACTATACATCCATTCAGCTTACCAGAACCTTCAAAGTCATTTTCAGAGGGTGTGTCAAATTGTATTACAACATACATTAGTCATCTTTATAGTTTTACTTATTGATGTGATGGCCACCACATGACATACTCCCTGAAAATGTCACGAAAATAAATTACTATAAGAAACTTAAAGTAAGTTGGAGAAGGTACAAAAAAATATAGCAAAAGCTGGTTTTATAAGTAGCATTGACTGACATATTTTACAGAGAGAGTATAATGATAATTTTTATGACAACTTATACAAGGAAGCACTCTAATATTTTTAAATTATTTCAACAACATTAAAATTCCTTATTAGCCCAGTATATTTAATTTGCTAGAACTATACTATTTAGCAAAAAGCTTATTGCACTTCAACGTTAGTAATATTTGGCTTTATTGTTTTCCTGGACACCATGAGTCCCTTGGAAGGTAGGTTAGCATTGAATGACCAAGAAACTAAATGCTAGAGTCAGATAACACAGGTTTAGGTTCTGTTAGCACATTGTTTTTCAGCTGTGCAATCTTAGAGGTGTTGTTTAAATTCTCTGAGTTCCAATTTTTTTATTTCAAATAATAGCACTCGATTATACACTGCTCATCAGTAAAGAAAAAAAGTATAAGGCAAGAAAAGCACTTACCACAGTACCACATACATGGTAAATAACCAGATGTTGGAGCTATTATTAAAATATATTATTGTTCATTTCCAGGTACAATGCTGAAAGCACCCTCCATCTTGCCTTTCCCACTGACTGTACCTGTAAATCTTGGACATAATGCATGGAGCAGCTATTCAAGGACTCTGAAAGTTGTAACATATGTATTGTGGAAGACCAGAATTGTAAGTACTCTGAAAGGGTGGTGAGTTTATCATTTTTATTTCTCTCCAGTATTCCCCAACCTGGTTTCAGAAAAGTCTCACATCTGCAAGGAGGCATCAGAAGGAACACAGGAAGCTCAAGAGAAGTCTTCATCTCTGGCTTGAGAATTAGAAAAGGGGTTTCATAATGCTCATAGAGAGAAGAGGAAATCTGCCTTTTGTCTTTTCATTGCTGTCTCTTGCCCCAGCCCAGGATGGCCCACAGATGCTTAACACTCTGGGGAAAGAGAAAAATCCCGATAAGAGGAACTGTGGCCCACAAATAAGGGGTATACGCTATTGCTTTTGTGTGACTCTATTTTCCTATTGCTTAGCTCCAGACATGAGTACATACGAAGGAAATGAGTGTCAAGACTGGCTAAAGAAAATCCCATGCTTTCAGCCAGAGGATTCCCAGTGAATCGGAAAGTTCCAGTGAGATTGCAAAGAGGGAGAAGCTTAGGAAAGCGACCCTATAAATTAGTTTATAAAGTGTTGAGTTCACCATCGAGCTCTATATATGTAGTTTTAACCCTAAACAGTATACCACAGACAGAAAACTAAACTAAGATGGATATCGCTGCTCAAATCTCCACTGGCCACTGGGTGGCACAGAAGTGGGGAAGATCCAAATGGTACTCAAAAAGCTTTAATAAGAGAATTGATATTGTGACCACGATCATCGGAAAACTGAAAAATATTGATGAGTAATTAAAGATAACATAAATAAATGAAGAGATATATGGTGATTATTATACATTAAAATTATTTAAAATTTAAAAATTCTGACAATATCAAACGTTTTGGATGTGGAACCACTGGAGTGCTCATTCATTGCTGGTAGGAATGCAAAACGAAACAGGCACTCTGGAAAACAGTTGGTAGTTTCTCACAAAGTAAAATATATATTTACCGTATGACTCAGCACTCCCACTCCTGAGTATTTACCGTAGATTGGTGAAAACACGTTTACACAGAAACCTTTACACAAATCTTTTTAGCATCTTTACTCATAATTCTCTAAAATTAGAAACAACCCAATGTCCTTTAGTTGGTTAATGATTAAACGAACAGTGGTACATTTACACAATGGACTCAACAGAGCAAAGGAACAAACTAAATACCTGCAACAACTTGAATGAATCTCAGAATCATTATGGTGAGTGAAATAAGCCAGTTTCAAAAGGTTACATATTGTATTTTAGATTCCTAGCCAAGAGGGAGACACAGGAAGCCTCATGCGTAGCAAAATGCTGTTTATTTTGAGCATCTGGGTGCAAATGGGTGGAGGCCAAAAGAAAGTCCATCCCAAGGGAGGGGAAAGCTTTGCGTTTCATAGAGGGGTTCTCTGGGGGCAGTGAGTACCTGGGCCAGAACAGTCGCTGTAATAAAAATTTTTTAAACAACTGATTTCTGGGATCGTTGCCTAGGTCTCATCCTGCAGAGATAAAAGGCGCGGTAGGGGCGGGGTAGCTTCGTCCTTATCGGAGGGGATAGGAATGCTGGCGCAGGTGTCTGTTTTACAACCTGGGAACTCTCCAGACTCCTACAGCTATTATTTCACAAGCCTAAGTTTTCCATTAACCGTGTTCTATCCTATACATACTTTTCGGGTTCCCACCTGGAACAAACCTAATATTGTACAATTTCATTTTTATGACATTCTCAAAAATACAATTCTATAGTGACAGAGCAGATCAGTGAATGCCAGGGTTTAGAAGCAGGGGAGGGTGACACTACAAAGGCATGGCAGGGCAGAGATTTTGGAGGGTGGTGCAGCTGTTCTATATCCTGATTGTGGCGGTATTTACATGAATCTATAGAGCTATTAAAATTTATAGAACTGTACAACAAAAATAGTTAATTTTATTGCATGTTACTTAAAAATAAAATATAGTGGAATCAATGGAAGCTTTTTGCACTAGGGATATTCTCAGCCTCAAAAAATAGGAAAATAAACTAACATTGACTTAATCTAATAGATAAGAAACACAGAAGTAAGCAGTTGCTTGTATGGTCAGCTGCTCATAAATGCCATCAAGGCCACAGACAGTTGTACTTTCAGTTCATCATCTTTACCTGTTAAATTTTTAACCTCAGGCTTGTTGCATTGTGGTCAAAAGATGGCCACCACATCTTCCAACATTAAGAGCTTGCTTAAGGCTGGAAGAAGTGTGTTAAGAAGAAAGCAATATTTGCCCTAGTTACCAGGAATCAAACCCTTTCCAGAAGACCACCTACTTCCAGCAGTCCTCTCTTTACATTTCATTGGCCAGAACTGGGTCACTTACCCACCACTAAACCAATCACTAAGGAAAAACTGAGGGATTACCTTGAATAAATCAACAAATTACAATTAATTTTCATGGATTGGAGTAAAGCCCTATTCCCTAAAAGTAAGTAAAACCCAAAAAACTATTTGCTTCTGCTACTTAAGAATATGAGATAAATTTTTCTAGCTTGGTTTTTTCCACGTAATATTTGGAATTTTGTTAAAAGACTACGCACTTTTAAAAATATTCCTTTTCACTAATAAAACAATTATTTCAAATTCTCATAACAAGTATTCTAATATATTTAGCCTGTATCATAGAAAATTGCATCTTGGATAAGCTTAAATTTGTTTCACATCAAGAACATTAAAAAGAAATACATGAAAAACATGTCCATGAATGTACATGGAGAGGAATTACTGATTTGGAGAAAATAAACTGATATAAATATCTGACCAAAATATTAACAACCAAAGTGTTTCCATTCTATACTATTAAGTGTTTTCTAAAATTTTCTTTCATTTTTTCTGACTACCTTAAGATAGAGTATTTTTTTTAAAAATGCTTCAATGCCAATGTCATTCACTTAAGAACTGCGTGATAACAGAGTATTGTTTAGGTAAAGGGGATCTGGAGGAAGACAGTAAAGACGTGAGAACAAATGGCAAAATTCACATTTCTTTTTTATTTTAAAAGTCTCAGGTATTTTCTCTGTTCAGCCTTTGCTCATTGCTGTTCTCATTTTCATCTTTCAAGCTCTGTGCAAAATTTCAAACCAGAGAGGAAATGTTTGGAACATTGGGCTGTTGGTCCTTTTATAGCCTTGCTGATCTTTGCGTCTGGCACCTTCCTTACATTTTGTAGTTTCCCATGGAGTTTGCAAAACCCAAAGAAAGGTTTATTTTAGTCCAAGATGGTGTCAAAGAACAATTTCAAGTGTTCATGTAAGTAGCTGCCAGTGGATCAGCATTTCAGAAGCTCAGGTGGAAATTCAAATGGAATTCAGACACTTTCTTTAGGTCTACTTTTATAAGTGATCTTGCTGACTTAATGTTACATTCTTTTTTAAATGCTAAGCTTTGCTGAGCAATGTGCAGATAAATAGAATATAAACTGCTAAACTACATGCTGTACCAGTTATGCAAAGACAGGTACAGTGTCTGACTCATTGTTAGTTACTGTCCCCTTAGGGAATAAGATGAAGCAGTTGCTCTGAGCAATTTCTATTGACTCACCAGTCCTTTTCGGGAAATGACGAGTTTCTTTAAGGACAGCAATCTATAAAGCTAAAGTAGATATGACTGTGAAATTTCACTTGTCATCTAGAAAGAGAAAAATTTAAATCCCATTGTCCCCACTCTTAGCCCAATTCTGGCATTTGGTTGAGGTATTCATTTAAGAGAATGAAGCTGATTCTCTGCACGCATACTCTCAAAGAAAGCAATTGTACTGACAAAGACGTTCAATGACTAGATGGATCCAGGTCATGTCATTGCAGGGAATTTTATCCAATGCAATTGATTAGGTTTCCTGCAAGAACTATACTTTGTAATGGTATAAAATCATTAGTTTCTTTCTGTGATTTATAAGTCCAATAGTTTACTTGAATGTCATGATAAACACTCTTGTCTGCTGTTAAGTGCCTACACACACATACACACACACACTCATTTGACTCACTGTCCAACACACAACTGCATTCTTGGCAGTCATTTGAAGGCCTAGACTCCTCCATCTTGTCAAACAACCACGGAGAATAAAGAGAAATTAATACCGTGCTTTTACAACAAAGTTCCTCACTTTATATGTAAATAATGCAATGCTAAGCGCAGAGAAATAGAAAACTTGCTCAATAGGATAACGAAAGGAGGCACAAGAGACTGGCTAGTCATCATAATGAGGTATAATATTCAGCTCCTTTAATATTCACACCCCCAAATCTACTAGTCCCTAAATTCAAACCCAGGCTCCACTATTTATTAGGTATGTGACCTGTAGCAAATTAGTTATCATACCAGTAATTCAATGTCTTCATTAGCCGTAGTGTAATTATAGTAACAGCACTTATTTCAAAGGATTATCCTAAAGATGAGATGTATTAGTACACATATTGTGCTTAAAATAATACTGGGTATATAATAAACCATCTCTAAATATTAGATTTTATTTCTATTATTTATGTTTTTTCATAATATTTGTAATAGTGGTTTTATTGGTGAAAAACTATAAACGATATAATAGCCCACCAATATTTAAATTATGGTATAGTTGTCCTTTGGCATATGCAGGGAATTTGTTCCAGGACCCCTTGTGAATACCAAAATCCAAGGATACTCAAGTTCATTATATAAAATGCCATAGTATTTGCCTACAACCTCTTCATGTCCTCCCATATACTTTTTTTAATTTCAAAATATTAAGGGGGTACAAATGTTTTTGTTACATGGTTTAAGTCAGAGCTATAAATGTGCCCATCACTCAAATAGTGTTCATTGCATCCATTAGTTTGGTTTTTGCCTCTACTGTCCTCCTTCCCTCCCTCCTGCTTAATTTTCAATGACTTTTGCTTCCCTCTGTGCACTTGTGTGCCCATCAGTTAGTTCCAATTTAATAATGAGTACATGTGGTGTTTGTTATTCCATTCTTGAGATACATTGCTAAGCATAATGGTCTCCAATTCCTTCTAAATTGCTGCAAAAGGAATTAATTTATCCTTTTTTCATGGCTAAGTAGTACTCCATGGTGTATATACACCACATTTGTTAATCCACATATGAATTGATGGGCACTTGGGTAGATTCCAAATCCTTGTAATTGTGAATTCTGCTGCAATAAACATTTGAATGCAGATGTCTTTTGGATAAAATGACTTCTTTTCCTTTGGGTAGATACCCAGTAGTGTGATTGCTGGATCGAATAGTAGGTCTACTTTTAGTTCTTTGGGAAATCTGCATTTTCTTTCCCATAAGTGTTGTACTAATTTGCAGTCCCACCAGGATGTGTGTAAGTGTTCCTTTCTCTCTGCATCCACACCAGCATCTATTGTTTGTGGACTTTTTAATAAAAGCCATTCTAACAGGGATAATAAAGTGATATCTCACTGTGGTTTTAATTTACATTTCCCTGATGATTAATGCTGTTGAATATTTTTTCATATGTTTCTTGGTAGTTTGTCTATCTTCTATTGAAAAACCTTTGTTCACATCTTTTGTTCACTTTTTAATGGGGCTTTTTTTCTTGCCGATTTGAGTTCTTTGTAGATTCTGGATATTAGCCTTTATTGTCTGTGCTGATTGTGAATATTTTCTCCCATTCTGTAGGTTGTCTATTTTTCTTGTTCCTGTAATTGCCATTGCTGTTGTAGTCATAAATTCTTTGCCCAAGCCAATATCTAGAAGAGTTTTTCCTACATTATGTTCTAGAATCTTTATGATTTCATGCCTCACATTTAAGTCTTTTATCCATCTTGAATTAATTTTTGTGAGTGGTGAAACATAGGGGTCCTGTTTCATTCTTCTGTGTGTGGCTATCCAGTTTTCACAGCACCATTTATTGACCAGGGCTTCTTTTCCCCAGTGTATGTTGTTGTCTGCTTTGTCAAAGATAGTTGGCTGTAGGTGGATAGTTTTATATTTGGGTTCTCTGTTCTGTTCCATTGGTCTATGTGTTTTCGTACCAATACCATGCTACTTTGATTACTATAGTACTTTAGTACAGTTTGATGTCTGGTAATGTGATGCCTCCCCTCTCCACTGCTGCTGGCCTTTGTGGGGATTGCTCTACCTGGGGTCTCCCCGCAGAGATGACAGTGCCAGCTGATTGAGGCTATCTAGAGAGTGCCCATGGGTTCCCGGGCTGTGGGCGTTTACTCTAACCAGGTCGTGGCGTATTGGCGGCTCAAAGTTGGGAGGTACCTGGTGGGGTAATGGACCTTGGAGCAGTTCTGCCAGCTGTTAGGCAGTGGTGGAGGATCGGAGGTGGGTTCTTGGGATCTAGGTACAGTGCTGGAATCTCGGGGGCAGTGTCCTAGGCCTGGCGGGAGCTCTGGTGCACAGGGGCAGAGCCCTGGGCTCCAGCGTGAGAGCCTTAGAGCCCAGCCCGGACTGAGGTGGAGCCAGGATTAGGGCTAATGAGCAGGGCCTGGGAGCCAGAAGCAGGACCCTGCGGGTGGCAGGCTGATCCAACCTGGAGGGCGGAGTCAGGGCTGAACAGGCAGCAGGCTGTTCTGCAGTATTGGGGACCACACAGATGCCAGGTCACGCAGGTGCAGTCGGGCCCAGCACCCCAGGTACTGCAGAGTTCTCCCCGCCCCTCGCCCCAGGACCCGCTGAAGCAGTCGCCCAAAGCTTCCCAAGTTTGAGCCTGCAGTGCCCCCGTCAACTTCCGTGCTCAGATCCTGTTGTGTACCTTAGTCCGCTCCCTCCCCAGCCTGGTGGGGGCAATGTGAAGGCCACCGCAGCAAAGCTGAGTCCTGTGTCAAGGTGGTGCTGTGCACCCAAAAGTACAGGATGGCTTCAGCTGCAGAAACCCAGGTTCAGCTGCCTCCCAGTCCCCACTGTGCCTGTGGCCTGGTGCAACGACTCCGCACACACTCCAGGCAGGTCCCCCGCCTGTCCAGGCAGAGGCCTGTGGTGGTGGAGAGAGCTCTCGCACAGTTCAGCCACAGTGCCTGTGGGGTGAGCACGGCGCCCCAGCTCTCTATTCTCCCATTCTGCCCCATGTGTAGAAGACTCCCCACGGTTACCTTCAATCTTGTCAAATGTATCACCCCATCACCTTCTCCTTCACTACCAGTGTCCCATGTCTCTTCTCTGCGATTTCACAGGGTTCCTTTCAAGAAGAGCTATTCATAGATAATCATCTGCCTGCAATTTACACTGCTTTCCTTGAGAGCAGCACGCTCATGGGCTGCTTCTAGACTACCATCTTCCTCTGTGCTTTTGAATAAAATTTTTTTATAAACCTAAAACCACTCTCTTTCAACAGGTATCTTTCCCTTTGAGGCCATGGGTGCCAAACTTCTCTCCAGGTCTCCTTCTGATGGTGGTTTCAGGATACACTCTTTCAGCAGTGGCAGCCAGACCCCACACCAACTCCCGCCAGTGACCCTGCGGGAAACTTTCCCTGGGGTGAGAGGCACTCTGGCAACTTGCTTGGCCTATTTTTATTTCTATTTTATTTTTTATTTTTCTGTCTTTTTTGTTAGAGTATAAATCATTTAAGACCTGACTCTACAAATCCTTTAGCACTGCCTGACAAATAATACTTGCTTAATAAATGCATGTCAAATGTGTAAATAATAATATACATACGAAATCTCATGTAATATAAATACACATATATATTCTCATGTAATGCTTGCAAGTCACATAAGGTATGTATTTTATTAATATCTTGATTTTAATAGGTGAAGGAAAGGAGGTTAAGAGAGGTTATATAATCTGTCCAAAGTCGCACAGTTAACGAGAACTCCAATCCAGGCCTATATATCTTTCCGAGGCATCCCTTTCCCACTACTGCACACTGCCTAGGAGTAAGTAAGCCAATTTAGTCATACCACCATAATAATGATTATTATAGAACTAAAATTCTGTACTTTTATTTATTTTTCCCACTTCTGTGAATGCCTCAATAGGAGGCAGCGGGCTGTATTAGTCAATTGACAAGTTAGCCACATAGATCGAAGTGTATCTCCTCTTTCAAGCATATAGACAAGACAGCAATTGGGGTACATGACAGCTTTCGATTAACTCTGAGAGGGAAGAATTGCATGGTGTTAATGACCATGTTCAAAGAGGCCTAATAAACCCAGGCTGGGTTACAATCTGAGTGGGGAGATTGGTAGGAACAATTTGGAGAATACCTGTGATGGCCAAGTCATCCATCTGAACTTCTGGGGAAGGATTTTTATGCCAGTGCATGAAGCTAAGGGCAAAATATGTATCTTTAGTTGAAACACTCAAGTGACCTTGTGAGAGTAAGAGGAAGATTTCAACTTACAGAGCACGCTATGTTCCTAGACTGGGCCGGTAGCAAGACAACTGATTCCCAGTTAAAAACATTACAAGACTGAGGCTCCTCCTCCTGCTCCACTCCCCTTCATTAGCACCTTGGACAAGAGCCTGAAGAATGCAATGGGGAGGATGGTTACAGAAGTCTTCCAGGAGAGGCAAAAACTGGGGTTTGAACTGGGAATAAAAATTGAGCCAAAGGAGAGAGAATAGCACATGGAGATTGATTAATTTTTTTAAACAAGTATTTATCTAGTGCCTACCATTGCCAAGTAGTGTTCTAGGAACTGATGATATGCCAGTTACCAAAGCAGATGAGAAATTTCTGTAGTTATGATGCCTACAATTAATCAACTAGATGTAGACAATGAATAATTAATTAAGCTAAATAAAGAGTATGTCCATTGTTAATAAGGACTACAAAGAAAGATAAATTAGGAAAGGGGCATAGACAGAGCTGAGCAAAGGTTTACAATGACAGTTATAGTTGTCAGGGAAGGCCTCACTGAGGAAGTGACATTTGAGCAAATGCTAAATAGACACAGGGAATTGTAGGCAATTTGTTATTGCTCAGGCATTGAGTACTAAGAAGAAATGGAAGGAAACAATGATGGTATATCAAAGAAAGACCAGCTCATAAAAGGCTTTGTATACCATGCGATAATCTTCGGTTTTAAGCTACTGGGAATCACCAAAAGTTTTTCAAAAGCTAGAGATGACATAGTCTCATCTGTATTTCAAAAAGGGCATTCTGACAGCAGCAGAGAAGAGAAAACATGTAGCCCAGGGAGGAGGCATCTCCCATAGGCAGGTGAAGTAACAATGAGAGCAAAAACTAAGCCACTGGAAGTGGAAAAGGAGAGGCAGAAAGAGAACAAAGTGACTTAGGAGGTACAATCAACTAATTTTTAAACAACTGGATGTGGTTGGTGAGGGAAGAGTCATAGATGACTCTAAGGTTTCCAGCTTTGCCATTCACTAAGATTTAGAGCATTGAAATAAGTGAAGGTTCAGGAAGAATATATGTAGGTGGGAATGTCACATAATCAGTAGGACAAATGGGCTCAGAGCTCACAAAGAGAAGTCTGCCCTAAATATAGATGTAGGATTCATCATCATATAGGTAGAGTAGAAAACATGGCAGAGGATAAGATCACTCAGAGATTTGAATGAGACTTCTTTCCTAACCAGCATATCAAAACTCAGGTAGAATGGAAACTGACTTACTGATCTAATCTAACATCTCTTACTCTTTCCAATGTATCACATAGTTTTAATGTATTCCTGGATATAATTATTTAACATCATTTTACCTAGTCT
>NW_012150507.1:805968-809235 GCF_000956105.1 Propithecus coquereli
TTTCATGTGGCAAAAAATAATCTAAAAAAATTAAAAATATAGTCTCCACCCAGACTCCACCATGTTGAGTCCTGTGGGCTGTGTGGCTGCTGCCTTGGCTCCGAGGACTTGCATGGACTCAGCTCTTCAGCATCACTACCCCAAGCTCAGCTATTACTGCAGGCTGCCCCAACAGCAATCCAGCCTGCCTAAGACTATGCAGTGCAAAAATATCTCCTTCTCTGAACACAGGCACCACCACCAGGCTCACTGTGGCTGTCATTGGTGCAGCAGTTGACATTGAGTTTGATGGGGAATCACCACCCATCCTAAATGCCCTGGAAGTGCAAGGCAGTGAAGGCAATGACTTATACCTTGAAATTATTGCTTCTGGTATTATCAGCTTAAAAGATGGTACCTCCAAGGAAGCACTGGTGTCCAGTGAAATGAATGAGCCACCTTGGTGCTCATGCACAGGTAGCTCTGATGAGATGACTGACTGTGGCTGAATATTTCAGAGACCAAAAAGGTCAAGATGTACTTCTGTTTATTGGTGACCTCTTTAACTTCACCCAGACTGGCTCAGAGGTGTCTGCCTCATTGGGCAGAATCCCTTCTGCTGTGGGCCATCAGCCTACCCTGGCCACTGACATGGGTACTGTGCAGGAAAGAATCACCACAATTAAGAAGGGATCTATCACCTGTGTACAGGCTCTGTATGTTTCTGCTGATTTCTTGACTCCCCTGTCCTGCCACCACCTTGGCCATTTGGATGCTACCAATGTGTTGTCCCATGCTATTGCTGAGCTGGGCATCTATCCAGCTGTGGATCCTCTAGATTCCACCTCCAGCATCATGGATCCCAACATTGTTGGCCATGAGCATTATGATGTTGCCCATGGGGTGCAAAGGTCCTGCAAGACTACACATTTCTCCAGAACATCACTGCCATTCTAGGTATGGATGAACTTTCTGGGAAAGACAAGTTGACTGTGTCCCATGCACAGAAAATACAGCGTTTCTTGTCTCAGCCTTTCTAGGTTTCAAGGTATTCACAGGTCATATGGGGAGGATGGTACTGCTGAAAAAGACCATCAAAAGATTCCAGCAAATTCTGGTGTGTGAATCTGACCATCTCCTGAAACAGTCCTTCTATATGGTGTGACCCATGGGAAAAGTGTGGTAAAAGCTGCTAAGCTGGCTGAAGAGCATTCATGTGAGGGGTCCTTTTGACAGACTAAGCATTTGTCCTCTGTACTGTCCTTTCTTTGCTCCTAATCCAAAAAGCTTCAGTTTTCTGTGTAGGCCACACAACAGCCTTGATTGAAGACATTATGTTCTGTCTGAAGAATATATAAGGTTTCCAATAAAATATACACCCCTGAGAAAAAAATTAAAAATATGTGTGAATATATTCACCATGGTTCAGTCAAAGGAATTTTGGGACTCATAGGGAAGAAAGAGATATGAGAGAGCCTAGAACCAAACTAATCCACTTATTTACTTTATTGAAAGGAAAGACTGAGGTGCATATGCCTCAACTAACTTGGTCAAGGTAGCACAAAAAATGCTAAAATTACATTTTGGATAAGATGTTACCCAATATCATATAACTCATATTTTTTTCTACCATCCCAAAACATTTCTGTTGACTCTAGAAGTAAAAGTAATAAAATGGAAACTACCTCAAGTTGTTTTAGTTGCTTTTTTCTCCTGGTTTATTTGTTTAAAATTTATTTCATATTCTATTTAGCCATTTTAGATTAATTACGGCTCAGATAATAACATAACCAGTACTTTAGAATGAGATATTTGATCATCAAGATCTTGGAAAGGCAGTTAAGAAAAATGTCCTAACAATGGAGAAACGGGTGTCTGGACATCACAGGTTATCAATCATCTGTTTGTCAGTCCCCAGTGAATGAGTCTATGCCTTTCTCACTCTGAGTAGAACATTCACCAGACGTTAAGTGGAAAATTGGCATGGAGAAGTGCTAATTCTCCCTGCTTCTCTGTACACAGCAACTAAATTTAATGAGTGGAGGATGATCAGCTGGAAACTTAACAGTCCTCTCCCGGGATAATACCAATCCCCACACAAGGTAGGAAATGAGGATTGTTTCATGAAATAATCTTATAATGCAAAGCTGGCTTTCTACAAAATGTCTAAAATCAGCTTTACACAGAAGCATTTTAAAGTTTTTCTCCCATTCCCTTGTCTGTCTTTATTTTCTCTTCTTGCTTTTGCTTTCTTCTGTGCCCAAAAAGTATATCATTGTCTCTTTCCTTACAGGAAATCAGATTAATTTCTTGGGTTAAAATAAAATAATTTCTAATATTTTGTAAGCTTTCTTCTCATTTCTTTCAGCTTCTTAGTTCTAAATGATACCAGATTATATATATGCTTAGAATTTCTTTAATTTTTTAAAAAGTACAGAAAAGTACTTAGAAGAAAATAATAATTACTAATTACCCATATTTATTCACTCTTCATATCTCGTCAGTTTGGATCCCATTTTTTTAAATTCATTCTCTTGTTCCTATGAGCATTATATATACTCATTACAAGGAATTAAACAGTGCAGAAAGTACAAAAACAAACACTTCAAAATCACCCCAAAACAACCATTGAGAAATTATCATTATCATTAGGAGAATGTCATTCTAACAAACTTTTGGGAATAAATAGAGATTAAAAAGTGGAAATGTACAAGAGAGATTGGTAGGTAAATTGGTAAAGAGACAGAAGATAGACACTAGAAATATTTTTATTAAAATGGATCCAAATCAAGAGATCTATTTTAAAATTAAAAATGTTTCAAACTTTCCATTTATTTTTACTAATTTGGTAAGAAAAAAAATAAAACTAAAAAATCTGAACTTTAAATTATTATTTACTATGAGAAACATTATTTCCTACAAATCTCATCAAGGTTTAAATGAAGAAAAACAAAGCATTAATACTTTAACTGTTTTATTTCCACTGATCCTTTGCTCTAAAGGATGAGGATTTTAGCATACTCACCTGTCTTCTCATCTTCCTTCCCTTGAACACCTCAAACATTCATGTTAGTTATACTATCATGTTAATATATCTCAGGTTTATTTTAAAATACATCCCAGGCTTCATTTCCTGTTATGTATCCATTGTTAACACGCTGTTCCGTAGGAGTTCCAATATTTTCAACTAGTCTTTGTTAGACTACATGGCCTCTGCTTTGTTTGTTTGTTTGTTTTTAATACTGAGATTTTGTTAATTTGTCCTATCCTAGGGCTCCTACCTCAATA
>NW_012150507.1:810025-811178 GCF_000956105.1 Propithecus coquereli
GATAAAATCTTGTAGAAACAAATAAGAGCTTTCAAAGCTTTGGTTGTAGTACTGAATGCCTAAAATGTGGGCCCTCGAACCAAACTGTCTGGATTCAAAATTCAGTTCTACCTACTGCTCTCTAAAAACTTGAGCAAGCCTCAATCTCATTAAACTTCATTTTCCCAGCTGTCAATGAGGCATAATAACACTGCGTTTTTCCTAGACATTTTCTGAGAATAAAATCAAATGAGGCATGTTACTTAATGAGTGTTTTGTGTATAGAAAATGCTCAATAAACATTGATGACTATTATTATTTCAACCATTAAAGAATATCCTTCTATTCTTAGAATCACAAAACAATGGAAGTAGAAAAAACCTTCACACAAACTCAAAAAAACTTAAATACATAGGGCAATTTATTCTTTCTAGGTGAAATAAACAGTAAGATACTAATTATCCAAATCTCACTTTCTCTCAGCATTATTGCTTTCCTGGGAGGAATGGCGTTGTTGAGAAACCTGAGATTTTACTACAGTAAGAACAACAACATTATATTTACAATGATTTTTTTCTAGCTTACATGGTTAATTCAGTTGCTGGGAACCTGCCAGATTTCAATTTATTCATTGTTGGTGCTATTTTTTGGTGGAAGAGGGAACTTTGAGGAAAAGACAAGGCAATACAGCAAGGAGACTCTCAAATACTTTGTGACTTAAAGTTTGGAGCAAAAATCAGAGGTTTTGAGTAGCTGAGCTCACTCCGATGACTTCCTCAGTGACAAGGGATGTCCCTGCATAGCGTGACACTATCTGCAGCCGGCTTTCTCCCCAGAAGGCTGTATGCTCAAGCTACAATTCATGTCCTTCAACAACGTTAGGGCTCAAGAGAGCACTGGCTCTGTCAGATTTCATGCACAGACTCGATTCAGCAGCCTGACAAGCATGGTTAGTTTCTCTTCTCTGAGCTCAATTTTTATTTTAAAATGTTTTCACATTTTGATTTACTAAGTGGTAAAAATAAAAAAAAAAGTGATATTTGGGAAATATGACATTCAAACTGTTAATGCTAAAAGCTTATTTTTGAAATATATAGTACCCAGAAAATTATATTTGGATATACTTATACTAATGAAGCCAAGGTGACAAGTTCGATTCCCTCATGAATCAATT
>NW_012150507.1:811228-813261 GCF_000956105.1 Propithecus coquereli
CTTAGAGTCCTAAAGGTAGTTAGTAGTAAACTAAGAATTAAAACCCAGACTTCTGTTTCCCAGAATACTGCTCTATCCTGACTATACTGCTCACCTTCCTAGGTGCTAGAATGGAATGTTTTATATCAATCGCAAGATATGTAAAGCACAATATACCATATGTGCCCTCCATTGACATTATCAAAGAGAAAAAGTCTTTCCACTTCATATATATGATAAATAACTTTAAAAAGTATTGAAAGAGTAATAAACAAACACTTGACCTAAAATCAATGGTGGTTTAAAAATAATATTCAAAATAATGAGTGGTAGTATGTAGGATCACAAAAAGGAGAGGCTTTCCAAAATGTGTAGGTAGCTCACAATCCCCAGCTATCTCCCCTGCTATTTTGGTGGGAGTGGGATGGTTATCATTTGAAACAATTTATTTAAGTATTCTTTCTTTTAATTCACCAGTAGAAAACCTGGACTAAATAAAAAGAAATAAAAGCTAATTCTTATTTACATGATCTGTATATCTTGTACTCAATTGCTTTCTTAAAGCAGTTGGAAAACTTCCTACAGTCAAAGGAAAATATGAGCATCCAAACATGGTATATAAAAAACTGCTATCTACAACTCTACTAATCAGCTACTACCTCTTTTCTATCCCCTACCAATACACACACACATGTATGGACACATACTGTGAAAAACCAACTTTCCTTTAATATCTAGTTTTTATTTCTATTCAAAATGTTTGAGGCGGTAGCACTGTCTTCTTATATTTAGCCATTATCCTGTTGGAAACCTCTATTGCCATATTAATGTGGAGATACTAAAGATGATTGAGTTTAGGGCCTTACTAAAAGATTATTACTTACTGAGTGAGTAATAGCAATGATTCCCCCTATGGTGAGGATAACACAAACTCCCAGCTGGCTTGTTCAGGAAGACAAGAACGTGCCTGTCCTTAAACTTCCTATGAGCCTGGAGTGACTTAAAGATTTCATATTTCAGTAATCCCTCATTAGATGTTTATAAATATGTCCCTGCTATTAAAGAAGTCATTGCTAAAAGTACATTTTATTAAGACGGTTTTTAAAAACATTATTTTTCCCCCAACATTTATATTGTAAAAAAAAGACCTCTGTCTATTTCACTTGTCAAAGTGTATAACTTCTGCTTCTAAAATGTCTCGCTCAGGATTCTGAGAATTAAGCTGACAATGGAGCTAAACTTCATGTTCTAGTTATTTAATTTTTAGATAACCTTCAAAGCATTGAGCAGAAACCAGAAACATTTGTATGAGCTTCTGCAAACTGCTGTAGATATATCCTCTAATCCCAAAATATGAGGAAGTCAAATGCATTATACCTGTTTGTTTATTTTTTGTTGAATTTGGTTTCTTGAGATAATACATCTCACAAACTTTTATAGACATGAATATTCAGACTACATACAGACCTTCAGTCCCCATGAGACTGTGCCCTCAAAGCATTTGGCACTACTTCTGTACATAAATATCATGTTTCCTAGAAGGAGTTGGTGATCAAAATACTATGTCCCCTAAATCAGTTTTGTAGATAAAATATTTTTTAACATGCTAAATTTCCTTATTCTCAAATAACTGATTCAAAAACATAATGAAATAAATATTACTGTTCTCTGGAAAAAAAGGATTCGCTATCACAAGATAACATGGATAACTCTGTCCCGTGACTTTGCCTAGCATTTGTATAACTCCTTAACAGTAAATCAGGTCCTACTTAAATCTCATAAATATATTAAAAGTTAATGAAAATGTTCGCTCTAGAGGATATTGTATGAGTTAAATTGTGACAATGTAGACTGATAGAATCTTGCATGGATTAATTTACAGTTTGGTTGTGCTTAAGAAAGGCAGAGTATTCTATGGGATGAATCTGGTCTAAAGCAGACCAATCATTTGGTTTATTGAACAAGTTAAATACAATGTGATATATTATTTCACATTAGAAACTTAAATTTCATGTGGCAAAAAATAATCTAAAAAAATTAAAAATATAGTCTCC
>NW_012150507.1:826341-827297 GCF_000956105.1 Propithecus coquereli
CCAAGATCATTCAGATGTCCTTTGGTAATAATAAATTATGTAAAAATACTTTATGTTTATTCAGCAATTGAAGAAAAATTTGTGAAAACGGAACTTTAGTGGGATCTGTAAGATGGTTTTCCTGGAGAAAGAGCAGGTGTTTTACATGTTTTGCTACTATTGGATGCTTGATAGGTTCTTTCTCTAAAAGAATAAATGTTATTTCTGCTATTTCAATCACACAAGTCCCACTCAGAAAGAAAAAAAGGGAAGAGAGAAAGAACCAAGAACTAATAAATACAGTCATCAAGCCTTGATAGACAGTTTTAAGATTTAGTCATGGGATATCAGAAGAATGGAAGAATGGGCTGTATCGAAATCTTCATGGAATCTGCCCTCCCTGGCTAACAGGAGATGGGCCTGGCCTGTTGTCACCCACACTGGTTTGTTCCCACAGATGACTCCACACTTGAGATGCTTTACATGTGGGCTATAGAGAGAGACTCAAGGGTCCATCTGGTCCACTCGATTTCATGAGAAGCTTGAATCCTTGGGTTGACAAGTTTGGTAATCTTCACGATACAAATATGTCCCTTCCTTTCTCTTTTTTTTTTCTTCCTTCCCTCACTATTGGCTAGCTTTTAAATCCCAGTACATACATTTTTGTTCCCTTTTGTTTTGTTTTGCTTTTTATTACTAACCATTATCAAAACATTCTATTCATGTAGAACTCATTGTCATCAGAAACATTTGGACAAAATATATTGTAACAGAAAAATTAATGAAGTGTTATTGGCATTATTAGGTAAATTTTAAATACTTGAAATAAGTATTAAGCCACTTAGAATATTTTTATTTACCTTCAAATTAGTTCAAGTTCATGACTAAAATTCCAAAAGAGAAAGAAAGGTGCATTGATCACATGCATTTACAGGAGGCTAAAAACCATATGTCTAAACAACTGATGGCTGCTTGAA
>NW_012150507.1:828557-829631 GCF_000956105.1 Propithecus coquereli
GGTTTTTTTGTTATTTGTTTTGTTTTGTGTTTTATTCTCATTTTCTCAGGAGAGGGAAATATTAGGTAAGAGCAAGCAGAGGGTTTGGAAGCAGAGGACAGGTGCTCAGTGCCCCAGAGAGGACTGGGAGAGAATCAACATGGTAGAGAATTTGCTGAGATCTGAGAACAGGAGGGCTTGTGTGCTGCTTTGGGAGTGAAACATCCCATCCATGAAGCAGCAAGACCCCAGGGAAAGAACAGATATCTATAGTGCATGGAAAGACAGGGCTGTTTACTATACCTATGGAGAGTCCCCTGTGCTCATGAGAATGGCTTGCCAATAGCAGAAAAACCCACCAGACCTAAAGTAATGTTAAAGACAGAAACAAAATCAAGTTATATTTCTTTTACACCTAACTTTTGTAGAATGAGATTTGCATCCAGCTAATTTTCAAAATAAACATCATCTTAAAATGTCATCATCAATCCATATGTCATTTTGGGGTTTAGCAGAGGAGTTGAGAATATGGCATCTAACTGCATGATTTTAAAGCCCATCTCTCCCCCTTCTTACCCGAACAAGTCACTTATCTGCTCTGTGCGTCAGTTTCCTAATTTAATAGAAATAACATCTATCTTCTAAGGTTGTTATTAAGGATTAAATAAGTCAGCACGGATATACTATGTAAGTGCTTGCTAAACAAAATAAATTAAATACAAAAATAGGTGACATTACAAAAGATGAAATTGAGCCGCTATATTGAAGGGTAAAACAAATGTTAAATAAGACATTGTGGAGAGCAGAGGAGTGGAGTGCATGAATCAAATTCCGGCATCATGCCAGTCAAACTGTCATATATTTCTTTTTAAAAGATCTCTGTCACACATTGCCATTATAATTTTATCAGATCTCATCACCAGAATGAAGCAGGAGTTCACGTTGAGCGGAAATAAATTAGAGAAGTTTCTTTTAAATATCTATATTTCGTAATAAAGCATTATGTAATCTTTACACAAATTTTAGAAATTTGAAGAAAAAATGGTGCAGAGAAGTAAAATGTTTAAGCAACATTCCACTATCCATAAATGATTA
>NW_012150507.1:830077-831142 GCF_000956105.1 Propithecus coquereli
CGGCCAGCTCTTTTCAGAGCTTTGTTTATAAGGTAAAAATATTCTAAAAGCCTTTGAGTCATTGATGGCAACAATTATGACGGTTGAGTCAAAATTTTTAATTTAGGCCACAGGGAAATTACTCTGTATTGGATAAACATTTCTGCAAATTATGGAAAATAGACTATACTTCCATGGTTTCTGCTACAATACAAAATGTCTTGTTAGTTCCTAAATCAGCACTCTCCATATACCTAGTTAGGTAGATATATTCTAGAATGTTGCACTACATATAACCACATACCCTCATCTCAGCAGATGTGAAAGTCTGCTCTAGTAAGATATAAGTGGGCACAATAGTCTTGCACATCTATAGTAACATATACCACATTTACCTTTCATTCCACAATTCATTGACCATATCTGGCCAGCTCACTTCAAAAAACAAACAAGCAAGTGAACAAAAATAACAACAACAAAATCTTGACTGTACATGCATATGTCGATTTCCACACAAAGTATAGTGATGCAATTCAATGCAAGCTGTAGATTGCATATCACTTCACAGATGCCAGCTTCTTCAATAATTTCAGTAGTGGCCTACACAACTTAGTGTCAGTGAGGCAAAGCTATCCACAGAAGCTGACGCATTTTATCCTTGCAGTTAGATAAGGGTCAATACACTGATAATTCAACAGAAAACACACATACTAATGGGAGTAGAAATGCATATCTGATAAACTGCTAAGATGTATATGTTTTTTAAAAGTATACACAAATTAAGCAAATAAAACTCAGTAAGGAAATAAAAAGCAATGGCTCCAAACAGTGGTGAGCTGGCAAATAGCAGCAGAAGCACAAAGATGACTAGTTTGTCTTGGTGTAATCATCAGTTTCTCTCTCTCTCTCTCTCCCTCCTTCATGAAACAGAAAAACAGGTAAGAGAAATTTGAAAAGGTGAGTCTTTATGTGGCTATCATTCATCTATATGCAATAAAATTATTCCCATTCATTTTAGAAATTATGAAAATCTCTTAGTTAATAATACAATATGAGATCCACAAAAAGATAAAATAATTATACATT